>NW_007085654.1:0-910 GCF_000164805.1 Carlito syrichta
TCTCAAAAATCATCCACCATGACCAAGTAGGCTTCATTCCTGGGATGCAAGGCTGGTTCAACATTCGTAAAACCATAAATGTAATTAAATACATCAACAGATGTCAAAACAAAAACCACATGATCATATCATTAGATGCAGAAAAAGCTTTTGATAAAATCCAGCACCCCTTCTTGATAAAAACCCTTGAATATCTAAGCATACGGGGAACATACCTCAAAATAGTAAAAGCCATCTACGAGAAACCCACAGCCAGCATACTCCTAAATGGACAAAAATTGGAACCAATTCCCCTGAAAACTGGAACTAGACAAGGATGCCCACTCTCCCCTCCTGTTCAACATAGTATTGGAAGTCCTGGCTAGAGCAATCAGAGAAGAGGAGGCAATCAGAGGTATTCAAATAGGAAAAGAGGAAGTCAAGTTATCTCTCTATGCAGATGATATGATGGTGTACCTTGAAAACCCAAGAGAATCTGTCAAAGGCCTCCTTACATTGATAAAGGCCTTTGGCAAAGTCTCAGGATACAAAATAAATGTACAAAAGACAATCGCATTTCTCTACACCAATAATAAACAAACAGAAACCCAAATAAAAAACACAATTCCATTCACAATAGCCACAAAAAAAATGAAATACCTTGGCATCTTCCTAACCAGAGACGTGAAAGACCTTTACAATGAAAATTACAAAACACTGCTCAAGAAATCAAAGCTGACACAAACAAGTGGAAAAATATCCCATGCTCATGGATTGGAAGAATCAACATTGTGAAGATGTCCATCTTACCTAAAGGCAATCTACAAATTCAATGCAATACCCATTAAATTACCAGCAACATTCTTCTCAGACCTAGAAAAAACAACACAGGAATTTCATATGGAAATACAAACGTCTAAGAATAGCCAGA
>NW_007085655.1:0-923 GCF_000164805.1 Carlito syrichta
TCCCCCATTGGTAGGTGGTGGGGGCTTTGTCGAAGATGAGTTGGTTGAGAAATTGAGATTTGCTTCTGGAATCTCAATTCTGTTCCATTGATCTATATGCCTGTTCCTGTACCAATACCAAGCTGTTTTGATGATTGTAGCTTTATAGTAAAGTTTGAAATCTGGTATTGTGATACCACCTGCTCTGTTTTTTTTGCTGAGGATTGTTCTGGCTATTCTTGGATGTTTGTGTTTCCATATGAATTCCTGTGTTGTTTTTTCTAGGTCTGAGAAGAATGTTGTTGGTAATTTAATGGGTATTGCATTGAATTTGTAGATTGCCTTAGGTAAGATGGACATCTTCACAATGTTGATACTTCCGATCCATGAGCATGGGATATTTTTCCACTTGTTCATGTCGGATTTGATTTCTTTGAGCAGTGTTTTGTAATTTTCATTGTAAAGGTCTTTCACGTCTCTGGTTAGGAAGATGCCAAGGTATTTCATTTTTTTTGTGGCTATTGTGAATGGAACAGTGTTTTTTATTTGGGTTTCTGTTTGTTTATTATTGGTGTAGAGAAATGCGATTGTCTTTTGTACATTTATTTTGTATCCTGAGACTTTTCCAAAGGCTTTTATCAATGTAAGGAGGCCTTTGACAGATTCTCTTGGGTTTTCAAGGTACACCATCATATCATCTGCATAGAGAGATAACTTGACTTCCTCTTTTCCTCTTTGAATACCTCTGATTGCCTCCTCTTCTCTGATTGCTTTAGCCAGGACTTCCAATACATTGTTGAACAGGAGGGGAGAGAGTGGGCATCCTTGTCTAGTTCCAGTTTTCAGGGGAATTGGTTCCAATTTTTGTTCATTTAGGAGTATGCTGGCTGTGGGTTTCTCGTAGATGGCTTTTACTATTTTGAGGTATGTTCCCCGTATGCCTA
>NW_007085656.1:0-871 GCF_000164805.1 Carlito syrichta
CTGGAGTGTCGCTCAGATGCAGCATCTCGAAACTTCACTGTGGGTCTTTGGGTCTTGTGTCCATCTGTCTCACTGTCGTGTACTCAGTCGAGGTCAAAGAGGCAAGAAAGCTGATGTTTTTTCAGTATCCACCGTGTCCCAAACGTGTACTGGATTTCACTAAAGTTCACACATCCAATTAGAAGCCTATGGAAAAGGCCTGTCATTCCCACAGATGAGAAAAGCTGAGGCTTGCCCAAAATCACACTGATGTTTACCGGCAGACCACAGGAGCACCTTGGTTGTTACTTGACTCTGTTCTGGCCTCTCTCTCCTCCCAACACATACACCTTTGCAGGTGAGATTTGGACTTTGAGCATACCCGCTCTCCCCATCACTGGACCTGGACCCCCATGAGTGGCTGCGTTCCCCTTATTCCCCTGCCCTCTCTCTCCCTGCTAGTTGTTTCGACATTAGTTCTTCTCTTTATGCTGGAGTGCCCAATGCTTAGGGCCCACTCAAGAGTGAGATACCCCTTCAAACTGGCCATGATGGCTATCGCTAACATGTCAAACAAATAACAAGTGACATCAGGATACTCTTTTTAGTATGCACCTATTTTTAAAAATAAACTGTTAAAAATTTTTAAATAATTCTATGCACTCAGGAAGTTAGAAAAAAGTTAGATGCTCTTCAACATCCTGATAAACCCATCTTAAACTGAAAATGCTGTAAATTTAAACTGTGTTTGCTACACCTGCTGCTGAACCTCAGAACTGAGCAAACTTACCTGCAATGTGCTCACTAAATGACAGTTGGGCAAATCATCTAACACAAACCTGCTTCATGGTGAAGAGCTATTTCATGTAATTTATTGAATACTAAGATAAAA
>NW_007085657.1:0-1395 GCF_000164805.1 Carlito syrichta
ATAAAACATGCGGGATCAAAGACAGAGGAACCAGAGACATATTCAACAGGAAATTAGCGAAGTGCAGGGCCATTCTTGATATTTTCCTAAAGTGCAAATGAAATGAGATAACGTACGTATAAAAAGTATCAAAATTATCTAACTGAAAAATTTTCTCTAAAAATTATCTTAAAATCAATGATGGGCATGGTGGTTCAACCAAAAAAAAAATTATCTTAAAATCAGAGATAAACAAAAATTGTATTTAATAGCTTGATTTAATTTTTCTCTTTACTTGAGGGGCTAGGCTCTTCATTGCTGAAAATCGTGTATGATTCAGTGTTAGATATTTGCTGTTTAAATTTGCATTACACTTCTGTCTTAGATAATATACTTTGATGTTCATAGGAGTGCTCTATTCGAGTTGTCGTCATTCTCACTTAGGAACCCAGGTTGCCCTAGTAGCCACTGGAGAATTGCAGGTTCCTTGGTGGGCAGGGAGGGAACGAGCGTGGCAAAACTAACAGTGGTCTTAGTCTCCACCGGAAAGCGATGTCGGTCACTGGCCAGAACAAGTCACCTGAGCATGTCTGACTTCCAGAGGGAAGGAGTGGTGGTGGGACATGAGGGGAGGATGCTGAAATCTTAATGAACAGCAATACGGGATACCACAAAGGCCTCCGGATCTTTCAGAATTCTTTCTCCTGTCTGTGAGACTAATCTTTCTACCAGGAAGTTCCACAGTGCCCCCAACTTTTGAACCTCTCTCTCCCCATGGCTCACCTTTTCCCTCGTGAGTTAGTCCCTTCCGATATTCAATCGGTTAATGTTCATTAGAACAGCCACCATGAAAACCCCATTTTCCAGTACTGTGAGTTTATTTTTCAATCCTACCCTCCAGAATCCACAGATAAATCACTTTTCTCATGAAGGCTTTCTTGATGACTGCAGCCCATACCAAGTGCTTCGAATTCCTTTACTGTCACAGATACAAAGTCATCACAAAAGCTGTTCTACAACATTTTCTAATGTGTTTTCTGGCTGAATGTTTGTTTCTTCGACAAGCGGACAGACTCAGAGTAAGAGCAGCATTTTCTGTGCCTCCCATGATCCTCACCCTGAAGACCGTGTGAAAGACCAGGCAGAGAAACATTTAATCCTTTTAAAATGTAAATGTCTAAAGGAGAAGGAACCGACTCAAGCTTCAGGAAGTAGCTGTGAGGACAGGGCGGCAGAAAATGACAGAAAATCTGAATATGGAACCGATGCAGCAGCTCGGTTTCTTGCCTTGAAGTGACAACAACCAGAGAGGGAGTCGGGTGCGGACGGAGGAGCTGGGCGCTCAGAACAGACACTGGCACTAGTGGAGGAGGGTGATCTGAACATTGGGGTGTTGTGGAACACAGGGTCAGAGAA
>NW_007085658.1:0-3995 GCF_000164805.1 Carlito syrichta
CGAGGGGCAGAAAATAGCTCATAAAAGTATGGAGGTTAGCAGGGGGGCAAAAGAAGAAATTAAGAGAAGATAGGTGAAGAAGGAGTGACAGGAGACACAAAAGAAACCTTCAGAAGGGGTTGCATCAGTGACAGCAGGTGTCAGGGTCAAGCACAAAGGCCAGATGTAGGCACCTGTAGTAGAAGGTAGTAAGGTCCCCTGGAGCCAAAGGATCAAACTGTGTTTCTGGGGCTCTAGTTTATGAAATTAATTCTTTCAGTTCCCTAAATTCCAATCACCTCACGTGCTTATTTAAAATTCAAATGTTGGACTTATTCCCATGCCTCGTGAATCAGAATATTTCTGGACAAGTTTCAGGAATTTTGACATGTTTTTCAAGAGATTCTGAAGTTTTAGGATGCTAGGATAGTATACGAGCTTTCTGCCTGAATTTTGAAGACCAAGAAATAAAAGGTGGGCTTAGAAAGAGAAAAAAATTCTGGCCTGAGAACTGTGGGTTGGAAAGTAGAAGCAGTCAATAGTAATACATGACAGAGTCAGGTGGATGCCAGGACCCACATTTCACTGGGAACATGCTTCTCTTCTGAAGAAAATACTAGAGCGCATTCAAAGAGACTTTCTGTGAGATGAAGAGAACAATCCACAGGTGCTCAAGTCCTTCAAGCCACAGTTGATGCATTTTCAGTCATAAATGTTGACATGTGATGTGTAAGAAGATAGAGCTCTTCTCTCTACAGTGAAGACACCAAAGATACTTAAGCAAGGTAATAAAATGAATGTGGCTAGCGCACCAGAGAATAAAAGTATGAGGAAAATGATGATTACGCAGAGATGCTGGTAATCATTCAGATTGGTAACCTTAAGGACTTGGATGGAGATATCAGACTGGATCTCAAAGACCTTTGAGATAGAATTGGTGGATCATAGTAAATGATTGTAGGCAGTCATGTAAAGGGGAAATGAAAGTTTTCTCCCTGGGCTATAGGAAAAAACATGTCCAGAACAAAACAGACTGATTTAGGACGAGAGAAGTAAAAAAAAAGGACCCATCATTCCAGAAAACTTGAGCACACATTCATCATGCATTTGGAAACTTTCACAGGTCACACGTGTTAGGCAGTGCAATGGCTCATTGTATGTGTCAACTTGACTGTGCTACAGGAAGTCCAGATTAAATGTCATTTCTGAATGTGTCTGTGAGAGTGGAAGGGGTTTTCACATGTGATCACTATCTGACTTATTGGACTCAGTGGACCAGATTGCTCTTCCCAACATGGGTGGGTGTCACCCAATCCCCTGAGGGCCTAGATAGAACAAAACACAGAGAAAAAACCTCTCCCCTTTGCTCCCTCCCTTCTTGCATGCCCTATGCCTGGTACGTAGGTCTTCTTCTGCCCTTGGACTGGGAGTCACACCCTGGAGTCTCCTGGTGCTCAGACTTTTGGTCTTAGACCTGATCACACCACTAACTTTCTTGGATATTCAGGTTACAGACAGTAGGTGGGGGGCCTTCTCATCCTCCATAACCACACACATCAATTCATCATAGTAAATCCATACATAAACAAGTGTGTGTGTATATATATGGAGGGTGCCGAAAAAGTATACGCAACTTAAGAAAGGAAAAAAAAACTATTAAAATTGTATGCTCAATACATACTGATAACAAAAGATGAATCCAAGTTACATTTGACATCTGCAAGTACAAGAGCTGCTCAAAGTGATTCCCATCAGCATCCAGACACTTCTGATGATGGTGAACGACTGCAGGACTTGTTCCTGGGCAAGGCCTCCCAGATCTTCCTTTGTGCACATTACACACAGTCCCATGCATCTCAAACTTATCATGAACATGTGAAATTGTTAAGCATGTTGGAGGTTCTGTTGCATACTCACGCCTCCATTGTCACACTTCCACAATGCTTTCAAATTTCAAATAACATTTCAAAGTGGTCTTGTGCACCTCTAAAAACCGTACTTCCACCATTTTCTTTGACTATACTGCCTATCGCATGGTGATCCTAACATTCATTTGATAAATGCTATCTCTTTATTGAACGACATACTAAACTTTGCTACCATAATTCAATTCAGCTTTGAAAAGTAATACATAGATAATATCCCTTAAAACATATATATATTTTTTGCCCCCCCCACCCCAGTATGTACTTGAATACAGGCTGTAAGCTTTGCAAAAGGTAGTTCTTCTAGATTAGTTAGGTGGATGCCAAAAAGAAACAGGTAATTTAAGGGACAAGAAAGCATTTTCAGAAAGTCTTCAACAGTCAAGTTCTTGACATGAACAAACATGTCACAAGCTTACAGTGTTCCAACATATTACAAAAAGATTTGTGAGGTGTAGATATGTTCACCCTTGTGTGATGACAGACACTCCCATGCATGGACAGAAAGATTTACAAAAACACACTGCTCTGCACAGTGCAGACCCCTGTGATAAGACTTCAAATCTTCCTGGAGGGAAGCACACTGGGGTGAGGGGTTGAATGCAGCTTATTTTATTCAGCTTCTTATGTTAACAGATTAGAGAGCACCATAGCTCAGTTAAGTTCATGCCACCCAGAAGTGACTACAGATTCAATGAGGCTTTGAACAACCTGGTAGGGAACCAGTGGCATTCACTCTTTCTTCCTCTGTGTAGACAAGAACAAAGTAGCTACCAGAAGCATGCCAGAGCTTATTCCAGGTAAAAATGCCAAGAAGCAGTGATAACATTTTTTTCTTACTTTTGTTATTAATTTTTCATTAAAGATGGAGTCTTGCTCTGTCACTCAAATTGAGGTGCAGTGGTGTGATCACACTCCCTGCAGGCTCAAACTCCTTGGCTCCAGCCGTCTTCCTGCCTTAGACTCTCCAGTAGTTGGGCTAAGGGCTTATGCTATCACGTCCACTATTTTTTTTAATTGTGTAGGGACAGAGTCTACCTAGGCTGGTCTTCATCTCCCGGCCTCAGGCAATCTTCATACCTCAGCCTTCTAAAGCATTGGGATGACAGGCATGTGTCACTGTGCCACACTAGATATAATGCCACACCAGACATAATTGACACTGAGTTTGATGGATGGAAACTGAAACTCAATAGTATGTTTTGCATATATTATGTATTTGTGAAGTTAACAAGAAAACTATAGAAATAGTGGCAATGTTTGTTCCTGTGATGTTGAATTAGTGCTTCTGCACACGTCTATTGGGAGTTTTGTGACATAATATGGTAAGATTATTATTCTAACTTATTGCAACCACTGTATTTGTCCTCCTTCATTACAAAACTGTAGGCAGTCTTTGTGTTGTGGCCTAAATACTTTGATGCAAAGAAGACTTTCAAATGAATTATCTTCATTGGTACTAATAGAATAAAGGTGAATTACTTTTACTTGAAAGTATTATTCTCCTTGTTCAGGTTGGTCATCCCAGCTTTCCATTTAACATTATATTCATCATAAAAATCAACCAAATACTTAACAGTTCTACACTGAGGGACATGATTACATATCCCACTGTATCTGACCAGAAGATCCACTGTCTGATCCTGGAAAGGATATGTGTTAATTTGCTGTGTTTCAGATTGGAAGTTTGCATGTCATGAAATCAGCTGAGGATACTAGTGTCAGAACTCTGACAATCACGTATCTCAGTGATTTTTCAAATTTATATGTAGTCAAAAACTCCTTTGTTCAAACATCACCTTATCTGGAAATGAAATGTGTAAAGTGAGGAAATGGCAGTAGCTCTGATTAAGGGACAAGAGATATGGTTGCTAGATGTGACTTCTGAGCTTCCAAGGAACATCTGAGGGCGTAACCATCTGCCTCCTCCACCCACAGAAGGACCTGGTGCATGTGAAAGGTAGAGCAGGCTAAGGTCAAGGTCTGAGTTTTAGTTCAGACTTGGTCTTTACTTGCTCCATAGCATGAGCTACAGCAGAAATGCAGAATCATCTTTTGTGAGTCTTTTTTCCAATCCTATGGCCATGACTT
>NW_007085659.1:0-695 GCF_000164805.1 Carlito syrichta
GAGGAAACCAGAATAAGGATTACTTGCCTTCTGTGTGGATACCCCTCCCCAGACGATCTTCAGTTCATAAAATACTGCCATCGTGTTTGACTAAGGCTGAAACTCCCAGAAGTGTTATGTTATATACTCCATACTTTCTCTTAAGGTCTTTAAACTAACTTTTATTATATTACAAGCTTATATGCATATATGCGTGAGTTGGTGTATTTTTTTCCTTAAATAATTGTGACAATGCAGTCTTTTCACAAAATACCCTGAGACTTAAGGACATTGTTTTCATTGCCTGGTCTTTGTTCACATGTGGAATGGCTGAGAAACATATAGAACTGGGAAGCTTAGGAGCTGGTGTAGAGGTGTAGGGAGCATTCATGGCTAAGTGTTCTTTTGCTTAAGGGGTCAGAACATATCTTTAAGTAGATCTCAGCATTTTAAAATTCTAGTGAAAAAGTGCAAAGCTGTTTTCTAAAACAGTAATGGGCTAACCCTCTATTGCTAAGGAATTATTGAAAAGCAAATTCACTTATTTCCATAGCTTTCCAATTTCTTTTGGTGGGAAGGGGAAGTTTCTTTGTATTGTTCTTCTTAACGTTCTGGCAAACTATTTTAAACAATATGGTTGCATATAAAATTTTATTGCAAAGTCTAAAATTTAAGCCAAAAACAGCCACCTTTTAACTGGTTTTGTGAGTACTTTG
>NW_007085660.1:0-1290 GCF_000164805.1 Carlito syrichta
GATTCCTTCTGCCTCAGGCTTCCAAGTAACCAGAACTACAGGCACGTGCTACCATGCCCAGCTAATTTTTGATTTATTGTAGAAACGAGGTCTCGCCAAGTAGCCCGGGTGGGTCTTGAACCCGCGGGCTCTGGCAATCCACTCGCCTCGGTCTCTCAAAGTGCTGGGATTGCAGGCTAAGCCACGGATCCCGGCCCATTTTATATATCTTTAAAAAGTAATAAGTAATAATGTCAAACACATAAAAATTGAATAAGATCACATATGAAATATCTAATTCTGAGCTATATCTTTTTCTGGACTTTTTTCTGGTATGTTCCAAATATGTCAGTAATTGCACAAGCCTCTAATTTGTTTTGGCTTTAAATCCCAGGCCCTACAATTTATGTAGAAGCAATTGACTAAAGCAGATATGAAATCCTCATTTTCTTGAAGAAAGAAAATTCATCTTTATAAAGCTCGTAGTTATTTACAGGATATGGCAGCACTTACTTAACATTCTTTGACTCAATAAATTAATAAAACTCATTACTTGTACTACACAAGTTTTATATATTGGCAATGTTTTTATTTTCACTTTTTATTATGTATTTCATGCCTGTTACTTTTCTACCTAATATCTACTCTCATTCTTACTCATTTACTGACAAAGTACTTATATAACATTTGCTATGTACCAGATACTGTTCTAAACACTCTACAAATATTGAGTCAATTAATCACTTACAACCTTATTATTTTCCTTTTACAGGGGTGGAAACTGAAAGGAATCACCTAAAATCGCATAACCACTGAGTGGCAGAGCTGAGATTTTCACTGGTCGTCCAGCTCAAGACTTGAAGGAAACCGGAATATAAGCTGGCAAGGCCCTTATATACTTTGGCTTATGTTCAAGGAACTAAGCCTACATTTTCCTTTGTCTCCCCTGACCTTTTAGTTGCATTTCTTTCTTTTTTTTTTTTTTTTGAGTTGGAGTCTCACTCTGTCGCCCAGACTGGAGTGCAGTGGCCGCTCCCGGCCACCACACCCTCTACCTGCTGGTCTCCGGCGATCCTTCCACCTCAGCTTTCCGAGTAGCCAGAATTACAGGCACGCGCTACCACACCCAGCTGATTTTTTTGATTTATTGTAGAGATGAGGTCTCCCTGCCCAGGCGGGTCTCAAACCCACGGGCTCAGGCAATCCACTCACCTCAGCCTCTCAAACATACCAGATTGCAGGCTGAGCCACCAAGCCAGCTTTAGTTGCATTTCTATGGATAGCCAAGTGGCACCAAGTCTGGCCCGGAAC
>NW_007085661.1:0-496 GCF_000164805.1 Carlito syrichta
CTCCCGCCACTGTCCCACCGCCTCCCCAAAGAATTGAAACGTCAGCTCAGGATACGGGGCCAACTGTGAGTCCAGCATGTACCCGTCTCTCCCTGGTGTCCTTTCAGCCCGGGCCGACCAGCGCCCACCTCTGGGCTTGACCCAGCCTTGACCTTGTCCTCTGTCCCCAACTTCTTAAGCACAATTGGGCTTCTTCCACCTCCAGGTTTTCTGCCTATCTTAACCAAGGCTGCCTCTTACCACAAGGGTGGGAATCAGACCTCCTCCCCTAGTTGCCACTCTGGAGGGATCAGCGCCCCTCCTTCACTGAGTTCTCTGGATTTGTTCTCAGTGCCTTAGCAACGGAAACCTGTGCTTGTGCGTTTGTGAGGCAGGGGGAGGTGGGTTCCGCCTTCCGCCTCCTCCACCCCTGTGCTCCCCAGTGCCTTCCTTGTTCTGGTGGAGCTGGGGTTTCACTCTCCCCCAGTCCTATAACACTGCCAAATGTCTGTGTGTG
>NW_007085662.1:0-955 GCF_000164805.1 Carlito syrichta
CCAGGTTTTGAGGATGGCCTTGGTGCTTCTAAACAGATTTGGCAGAGAACAATGTGTTTAAAATGTCGCTGCAGGATGCAGCTACTTGAATGACTTTGCTGCCAACAACCACAACTCAACTTTTCTTTAAAGACCACCATTTCTCTATTACCAATCCTTCAAACAACCCTTAAAACAACCCTGCCTCTCAGTGTGCATATTTTCCCACTTTCCAGTCTCTATGCATCATTTTGCCATCCTATAGCCCCTTTTTCCCAAATGACAATCACGCAATGCAGGAACCACTTCCGATGCTTAGAAGCAGTTAAAAGAGAATGTATCCTGATATTAGATGTAAAACCTGGCCCTAAAATAAAGCCTTTATTAAACGCTTACTCTCAGCAGAAACAGAACAAAACACTACTCATCGTTTATCCTTTTGTTTTTCACAAAATCTTATGTAATAATCTTATTATCTCCAGGTTTTTTTGTTTTTTTTTTTTGAGTTGGAGTCTCACTCTGTCACCCAAGTTGGAATGTGGTGGCTGTGGGCAGAGCTCAGGTGATCCTGCTGCCGCAACCTTCCAAGTAACTGGAATTATAGGCCTGTGCCCCACGCCTGGCTAATTTTTTGATTTATTGTAGAGATGAGGCCTTGCCAAGTTGCTTATGATTGTCTGAACCCTTGGGCTCCCGTAATACACCCATGTCTCCCTCCCGAGTGCTGGGATTATAGGCATGAAACACCACACCTGTCCTAGCTCCACTTTTATGACACTGAGACTGGGAAGTTGAAAGAAACAATGTCCAGGGTGTCTAATAACAAGTGAAGAATCCAGGATCTGAACAGGGAGCTTGACTCCAGAGTCCTTGCTTACTCATTGTGAAAATGAAAGAAAAAGAGCCGGGCTCCGTGACTCAAAAAAAAAAAGAAGCAAATTAAAATACCTCGTGAGCAGCTCTAAATGGCCGATAT
>NW_007085663.1:0-976 GCF_000164805.1 Carlito syrichta
GCCAATCCCAGGCTCCCCCTCCCCTGGCAGTTTCCCACCACTGCCAATCTCATTCTTATAGCATTATAATTGTTCAAGGTCTGTTTATGAGTGAGAACATATGGAACTCAGTTCTTTGTTTCTGTGATAAATCACTAAGTATGATTGACTCCAAATCCATCCAAGTAGCTGCAAAGTCCATACATTTGTCCTTATTTATGGCTGCAATGAAACAAGGTATTTTCAAAGAAAAATTTGCGATGAGACTGCTGATAGGCCTATTAAACCTCTTTGAAAAAGAAAACTGACAAGGACTGTTTTTCAGCCCCAGAGTTAAGTTTAACAATGGTTCTAAGGGCTCATAGCTTCTATCAAGAACATGGCATGAATAAACCTCCAAAGAGCAAGATTTACTTTAAAAGACAGATGCTGTGGCCCTACTCATTTTCCCGGCCAAAGGGAAGGTTGCCAGCATTCCAATTTCAGACTTTAAGTCCAAATTCCCTGATTTTATGGCTAAGACACTTGACATTAACACAGTATCTGTAGCTACTTTGCACGTCATAGATAAGAAAAAATTCAAGTTACACGTATAAATTAGTCCCAAAGGTAAGGGACTTTCCCCAAACATACTGTATTAAAAATATGTGGCTATTGCTTTGATAAACTCTGCTGTGGATGTGACTCTTGGAGCTATAACCAGGCCATGTTTCCTGGCTTTGGATACCCCTCTACCTTGGAGAAATGAATCTCCTCTCTTTCTCTCTCCTTTTCTCCATTGTACTTTCTAAATAAATGATATTTTCCAAGCTAAAAATAAAAAATAGGCCAGGCTCGGTGGTTCAGCCTGTAATCCTGTGCCTTTGGGAGGCTGAGGTGAGTGGATTGCCTGAGCCCGCGGTTTCGAGACCACCTGGGCAACTTGTCAAGACCTCATCTCTACAATAAATCAAAATCAGCCGGGCATGGTAGCATGTGCCTACAATTCTGGCTACTC
>NW_007085664.1:0-798 GCF_000164805.1 Carlito syrichta
CGGTTCGAGACAAGGCTGGGCCACTTGACAAGACCTCATCTTACAATAAATCTAAAATTAGCCTGGTGTGTTAGTGTGTTCTGGCTACTTGGAAGGTTGAGGTGGAAAGATCGCCAGAGCCTAGCAGGTCAATGCTGGGGTTGCAGTGAGTGTGCCATTGCACTCCAGTCTGGGTGACAGAGTGATTGAAAATTCACCAATGTGTTTTATCTCTGTATTTTCTTCTTTCTTGTATAAGTGATGGTAACATTAAGATCATGTTACATGTAAAAAATAAAATGAAAAACTTTCTTTATGTTCAATTTTTGACATAGTTGAAATAATACCAGAGTTATCTGTTACTTGATCCTTTAATATTGTGAAACCATTTGTGTCTTCTTCAATGTTAGCAATTAAGTCACTTTTCCAATAGCTTCTGTTATAGAGATTGTATTCAAAATATTTATATTCTTAATTTTTATTAACAACCATTTCATATTTACGTATTTGTTTATTTTTATTTGAATTGATGATCACTCTATCACCCATACTGGAGGGCTGTGGCACACTCACAGCTGCCACAGCCTTGACCTGCTGGGCACAACAAGTGATACTTCTGCCTCAGCCTTCGAAGTATCTGGAACTACAGGCATGCACCACTATGCCTGACTTCGTTTTTGACTTATTGTAGGGAAGAGGCCTAACTCAGATTGCTGGTACTGAAACCCTGAGCTCAGAAAATCCTCTTGTCTTGGCCTCCCACACTGCTGGGATTATAAGCTTGAGCCACCACACCACAGCCTAACAACTATTTTATTA
>NW_007085665.1:0-467 GCF_000164805.1 Carlito syrichta
CAAATGAAGAAAAACCAAAAGAAGAATATAGGTCTTACACAGACCCCTGGGAGATCAGACAATGAGAAAACAGATTCTGGAACACAAACAATGAAGAGCCCCCAGAATGACTGGTTTCATGCAACAAACCCAGACATCAAGATATTAATGGAGAGAATTTAAAAAATTGAGGAGAGACAAGAGGAAAATAGGAAGGAGCTGTTGTCAGAAATGACAGCAGTAAAGAATACTGTGATGGAAATGAAAACAGACTAATAAGCATGGAAAGCAGAATCAGCCAAGCCGAAGAAAGAATCTCAGAGCTCGAAGACCAAAACACAGAACTAACCCAAACTGTCAAAAGCATAGAAAAGAAGCTCAAAAAGACAGAACAAAACCTGCAAGAGATGAATGATCACTTCAAGAGACCAAACCTAAGAATAATTGAGCTTCCTGAGGCAGAAAGAGAAACAGAAGCCATACTGGAA
>NW_007085666.1:0-763 GCF_000164805.1 Carlito syrichta
CCAGGTCGAGGCTGCGGTGGCCGGAAGCGGCCACTGCACTCCAGTCTGGGCGACAGAGTGAGACTCCAACTTAAAAAAAAAAAAAAAAAAAAAAGAACTCATCAGTTAAAGCATGGGTGCTCACAGGAGATGTAAAAGAACATTAATGAAAAAGAGTCAGTAATGGTTGAAGAAATTGCAGGTATTTGCTATCATTTAATGATTGTAAAATAAAAACTGGAGATGTTAATTAAAAAACAGATCCCCCTCCGGAAAAACAAAACAATCTTCCCCAGGCCCATTCCAGACCTATTGAATCACAATTCCCAAGTGAGTGTTTTTTAATAGGCACTGAGGTGATTCTTTCTTTCTTTTTTTTTTAGAAAGTGGGATTTATTGAGAGGACAGAAAAGCTCCCACAGTGGGAGGGGACCTTAAGGGGTTGCCATGAGGTGATTCTTAAGCTCAGGTTTGGGTAAAGCAAGTATGGCAGGAGACAAGTTCTGCTGATCAGAGTGCAGAATAGTCTGTCTGGATTGAAGCAGGGCCCCATTCCTTAGCTAACAGGGCCACCATGGGCATAAGGATTAGTTAACCTCTTGCAGCTTAAGTTCTTGTACATGAAAAAGTGGAACTACAGTGTTCACACCATAAGGCTGATCTGAGAATTAACTGTAAACTGCTTAGAACATTGTCATTACCCTTCTTACCACTTGATTCCCAGCTCACAGAACTGAAAGTTTCCAGAATAATTAATAAATATCTGTTGAATGGGTAGGACTGG
>NW_007085667.1:0-821 GCF_000164805.1 Carlito syrichta
CAAAATGGATAAAATATCACCAGGCAACAATATATTGCCTTCAAGAGACCCATCTCACTAGAAAGGACATACACAGACTCAAAGTAAGAGGATGGGAAACAAATTTTCAGGCGAATGGAACACAAAAGAAAGGAGGAGTCGCGATCCTAATTTCAGACAAAATACCATTTAAGCTATCAAAAATTAAAAAAGATACAGAGGGCCACTACATAATGATAAAAGGTTCACTCCATCAACAAGAAATATCTATCCTAAACATATATGCACCCAACATAGGCGCACCAACATTCATAAAGCAACTTCTAGGAAAACTAAAGAAAGACATTGACTCTAACACCATAATAACTGGGGACTTTAATACACCACTCACAACCTTAGACAGATCATCAGGACAAAAAATCAGCAAGGAGATCCGGAACCTCAATGAGACTCTGGACCAAATGGACTTAATTGATACCTATAGAACACTCCATCCAAAGACCACAGAATACACATTCTACTCATCACCACATGGAACATATTCTAAGATCGACCACATAATTGGAAACAAATCAAGTATAAGCAAATTTAAAAGGACTGAAATTCTGCCATGCACCTTCTCGGACCACAGTGGAATAAAAATAAACATTGACACCAACAAAGTCCCCCCAAAACCCACAAAGACATGGACACTAAACAGCATGATGCTAAATAACTCCTGAGTCAATGATGACATCAAAATAGAGATCAAAAGATACCTGGAAACAAATGAAAATAAAGAAACATCTTACCAAATCTCTGGGATGCCTTAAAAGCTGTAATAGAGGGGATTTATATCCCTA
>NW_007085668.1:0-644 GCF_000164805.1 Carlito syrichta
TGTCCATTATGTGGTCGATCTTAGAATATGTTCCATGCGGTGATGAGTTGAATGTGTATTCTGTGGTGTTTGGATGGAGTGTTCTGTAAGTATCAATTAAGTCCATTTGGTCCAGAGTCTCATTGAGGTTCCGGATCTCCTTGCTGATTTTTTGTCCTGATGATCTGTCTAGGGTTGTGAGTGGTGTATTAAAGTCCCCAGTTATGATGGTGTTAGAGTCAATGTCTTTCTTTATTATTCCTAGAAGTTGCTTTATGAATGTTGGCGCACCTATGTTAGGTGCATATATGTTTAGGATAGATATTTCTTGTTGATGGAGTGAACCTTTTATCATTATGTAGTGACCCTCTGTATCTTTTTTAATTTTTGATAGCTTAAATGGTATTTTGTCTGAAATTACGATCGTGACTCCTCCTTTCTTTTGTGTTCCATTCGCCTGAAAATTTGTTTCCCATCCTCTTACTTTGATTCTGTGTATGTCCTTTCTAGTGAGATGGGTCTCTTGTAGGCAGTATATTGTTTCCTGATGATATTTTATCCATTTTGTCATTCTATGTCTTTTCAGTGGTGCGATTAGTCCATTCACATTCAGACTACTTATTGAAATGTGAGAGTTCGTCCCTATCATGGAGCTCTTATTGAGT
>NW_007085669.1:0-1115 GCF_000164805.1 Carlito syrichta
TTTATATTTAAGCATTTTCCTTGTAGACAACATAAAGTTAGGTCTTGTTTTTTCACTCACTCTGTTAGCTATTTTAAATGGTACACAGATTGATATTTAATTTGATGAATGATATTGTTGGATTAATATCTAATGTATTTATTATAATTTTCTATTTGTTGTTCTTATTCTTTGTTTCTATTTTTTGTCTTCCAGTTTGTCTTTGCTTTTCCTGGTTTTGGCTGACCATTTTATATTTCATTACCTTTCATTTTTTAACATATTATTTATGTTTTTAAACTTTTTTAGTGGTTGCTCTAAAGTTGGTAATACATCTTTACAATTAATTCAACTCTACTGTTTTCTGTCCCTTCCTCCCTTCCTCCCCCCTTCCTTTTTCTTTCTCTCTTTCTCCCTTTCTTTCTTCCTCCCTCCCTCCCTTCCTCCCTTTCTCTCTCTTTCTTTCTCTCACACTGTCACCCAAGCTGAAGTGCAGTGATACAATCATGACACCATACCTCAACATTTTGAGTTCAGGCAATCCTTCTGCTTCAGCCTCCCGAGTAGCTGGAACTACAGATGCACACCACCACATCCAGCTAATTTTTTAAATTTTAGTAAAGACTAAGTCTCACTATATTGCCTAGGCTAATCTTGAACTCCTAGATTCTTGCCTTGCCCTCCCAAAGTGCTAGGGTTATGGGTATGAGCCACCATACTGTCTCCCCAAGACCACTTTCGAGTAGCACTATACCACCTCATGTGTAGTACAAGAATCTTTTAATAGCAAAATATTCCTAATTCTTTCTCCCTATTTATTGTGATATTGCTATTATTCATTTTCCTTTTACATAAGCTAATACAAACTGTTGGTAGTCTTAATTTGAACAAATTAAGATCAATTAACAATAAGAAAATAAATGTTTTATCATACATTCAATTATATTTTCTCTAATGCTCTTCCTTTCTGTTTACAGATCTAAGTTTCTGACCCATTTTATTTTCTTTCTCTCTATTGCCTGAGCCAAGCAGGTCAAGACTGCAGTGGCTGTGAACATGCCATTATACTCCAGCATGGGTGACAGAGTAAGACTCTGACTTGAAAAAAAGAATAATTTTCTTTAACATTTTTTAAA
>NW_007085670.1:0-806 GCF_000164805.1 Carlito syrichta
GATATGATTATCCTTTTTTTTACAGAGAGTAAAACCCCTGTGGTTTAGAGACAAAAGCAGAATTGGATTTGAACTCAGGCTGTGTGATTCCAAAGCCTATTTTTAAAATCTATGTATTGTGTTAACACTGATCAGAAGAGTAAAATCATATATCTTTTAAAAATAGAATGCAAACTTTATATGAAAAATAATATATCAATGTTTTATATCTGAATGAAATATATGGGGGTAAAACTTGTAAAATATTTTATATGTATGTATTGCTTGTTTGGGAATATTTTTAATAGCATTTTTTGTTACAAAAAGTGATTGAAGTAGAGTTTGACAAATATGACTTGTTTAGTAAAATAGTGAGAGACATGATGCAAGAATGATAAAGAGATATCTTGTATCCACAAGATATATATACATATAAAACCAGTCTTTCAACAGCTTATTCAGCCAACATTTGAGTGCTTACCAAGTAGCAGACACTATTCTAGGCACTGGCAACATAGTGCTGAATAACATATGATCCTTGGCTCCTACTTTTAGCATTTTAGTGGAAGAATACAGAAGAAACCAACAAATATATTCTCTTCTTCTGGTTAGTGGTAATTATTATGGTGAAAAATAAAGCCAGAGCTTGGGTTACAATGGGACCTCTAGAGAATGCTATTGTTTTATAACTGACTGCCATAAATAAAGGGAGGAGTGCATAAAGTCTTGATAGTGATTAAGTGTGTGAACTATAAAAGTAAGAGAGATCTTGACATGTTCAAGCCACAACAAGATTCCAGGTGTCTGGAACACAGTGACGGCAAAGA
>NW_007085671.1:0-799 GCF_000164805.1 Carlito syrichta
CGATAAACATGCTCTATGAATTGCACACACAGGGCAGCGAAGTGCACACCAACATTGAGCCGAGAACAATGCCTACAGATAGCAACAAGAATCCACACCAAAAAAGAACATATCAGTGTGCACCCATCATGCACATGATGTGACACACAGAAGCGGGCACCCAGTCCCACATGCATACTCCCCTACCCCAAATCCCTATCGGACACGCTGTGCAAACTCACATAGAATGTTTGAGTCAGAAATGACGAACATACACAAAGACAGTGCACAGAGTTATTGACAAAATTCGATGGGTGGAGGAGTGGGAAGAGCGCGATAATTGCTACACCCAGGTCTCCTGAGCAGCAGACTCTGGAGGCAAGAGGCACCAAGTGCTTCACCCTGAAGACCCACTGCCAAACACACTGAGCACAGTCCTGGAGGAAGTTTCACGGAGACTCCTGGTGCGGTCCACCGGAGAGGGACGCTACAGGCCTCCGAGCATTTTCAGACATACACACACACTCACACTCACCCACACACACAGACACACACACGTGCGCACACACACATACACACACACACACACACACACACCCCGGGTTGGGGCGAACCCTCGCCCACAGAATGAGAAAGAGCAAGAGCATGGCAAGCAAGCAGTGGCTGGGGAAGGAAGTTGTCATCTCTGGCGCCATAGGCTGCTGCCAGGAGAGCAGTGCACCCTGCAAACAGTGTGGATTGAAGGATTGGGGGGAGCTACCTACCAGAAGGCAACGTCCCACCCAGGTGGGATCGTTCTTCATCTTGTCTTTCATTTTTG
>NW_007085672.1:0-777 GCF_000164805.1 Carlito syrichta
GGTGCCATTAATTATATTGCCTGGATCAAAAGAGAACTCTCAGAGTTTTGCTGTAAAACAATGTTGATATAACATTGTTTTAAAATACAGTCGGCCCTCCATATTCTTGAGTCCTACACCTGCGCATTTAGACGAACCACGGATCAAAAATATTCTAAAGAAATTGCATCAACACTGAACATGTTTTTTCATTTTTCTCTAAATAATGCAGTATAACAACGATTTGCCTAGCATTTACAATGTATTAAATACTGCAAGTAATCTAGAGATGACTTAAAGCATATGGGAGATTGTACATAGGAAAAATGTAAGTACTTTGCTATTTTATATCAAGGACTTGAGCTTTTGTGGATTTGGTTATGTGGAAGGTCCTGTGACAAAGTTGCTCAGGGATTTTGAGAAATGACTGTACTCTTTCTATGAACATTTAAAATATGTTTATTTCTTCCTGTAATGGAAGGGAAAGCAATAGCACTCATTCTGTCTCTGTTTCAGGGCTTAGAATACAAAACAGCCTATAACCCTATCTGACATTTTGCTAATTTATATTGATTAGTAAGAGAGTAAAATTGTTTTCAAATATTCTTGTCAAATTAGTATCTAATGTATGTAGTCAAACATAGTGCTTTAAATTTTCTTATAAATTGTTATATTCTACGATCCATATGTAGGTGCTTTAAATAAATAACTTTTGAGTCAAGCAGGACCTCTGATTATATCTTTTTATTTAAAAGGTCGTTACACCTAGTAATGTATGCTCATCCTATTTTACTGAAC
>NW_007085673.1:0-1285 GCF_000164805.1 Carlito syrichta
AAAGGGCTGTAGTGCTTTCAGCAGAGCCTATGATCTTATACTATCTTTAACCAGGCCTGAGTTGTCTCCTTCTCTTTTGTCTGCTCATGGTAAATTTTTCATGAGACCATAAGTGAAAACTAGAAAAGAAAAAGTAGCAGTAGACTATGGGCATTTGAGACACTTTTTCATGAAATTTACTTGTGTTTTGGGAGTCAACTTAGGCCCAATTCTATATACTTAATTTCTATGTAATGATAGAGTATTTCTGTGAATGTCCAATTTTATGGCTTTATATGTTTGATAACAACATCAATGGGTCTGTCAAGTCACCTGATAACTTTGTGGACAATGTGAAGCATCCAGTCTCTATTAAAACTCAGTAGAAGCTTAAAGTTGTTTCTCAAAAGAAGAGTAGTTATCTGGAGAGGATGGAAGCACTTAATTTCTGCCTGTGCTGTGATTTACCTCTAATATAGAAATCTGCTGAAAGCTCCAGATTGTATCTCTCTATTTGCCATAGACACTTCAAGTATCTGCTAGAATGCATGACCCAAGTGTCAGCCCAGCTTGTACAGCAGCCTGGGTCTGTGGCAAAGCCTTCTCATATTCTGGACTCCTAAAAACTAATAGATCTTTTCAATCACTTGGAAAGTGAGTCGTAATGACATATCCAGAAGAGAAATGAATTTCCTTCAAAATCCAAAAAGGCCCACATAACTAATGGGATGCTTTTTTGCTGTTGCTATTGTTGGAAGGACCAGATTCAACAATTTATCCATCACCTTAAAATGAATGTCTCAACCTGCTCATTGCCACTAGAATTCTAGAAATGTCACTGAGGTAGACAGTTCCAGAATTTTTGTTGAATATATTTTGTTCATATATCCATTCACCAAATGTCAACAGTGTCAACAAGCAGTGTGATATTTTATGGGGAGAAAAGGAAATCAAGATCCTTGCAAATTAAATAATGACGCAGAGCTAGAAAGATGTTATATTGTTGAGACAGGACAGTGAAATTATATTGCTAGCCTTATCAGCTTAACGTAAACTATTTCTAGTGGACCTTATTGACAAGAACAGAAGAGAAGACATTTGCCAGAACAGATTAACTTGTGCAGTCAATAAAGTTAACTTGTCCTTCCACCTCAGCCTTTCAAGTAGCTGGAACTATAGTCATGCAATTCTATGCCCAACTATTTTCTTTTTGGGGGGCTTATTGTACAGAAGAAGTCTCACCAAGTTGACCAGACTAGTCTTGAACCTGTAGGTTCAGACAAACCACTCCTCCTCATTTTCCTGA
>NW_007085674.1:0-730 GCF_000164805.1 Carlito syrichta
GGAAACCAAATTTTTCTCAAAACCAAATTCATGCTTACCATGATATGACCTCCTATACTGCGATAAAAGAAGTAAAACAAGCTACTTTTTTGGAAATACAGGCAAATAGGCTAAAATGAGGTTAAAATACTATACCTTGATAATTAAGTTAATATTTACCTTCAGCTAAATGCCAGACATTTCGTATCTTTAGTCAGATAGTAAGCATAAAAAGAACAATTTTATTATGATTTTGGTATGATTCCTCCATTAAAAACTTAAGGTTATATGATTGCAAACATAGAGAATATAAAACTTATACCCCTTTACTAATGAATATAGAAAAGGCCAAAATCACCTCAATTGCTATTTCTAACAATAGGCACAAAAGCAGTGTTCTGTTTAACTTGGTTTTCGCTAAGACTTTGTCATGCCTGTGTACATCAGTGATATTGGTCTGTGGTATTCTTTGTTTTTACTTTGCGTGTGTCTGTCTTGTTTTGCTATCAGAGTAGTTCTGGGCTCATGTAGTCAGTTGGGAATTATTTCTGCCTCTTCGATTTTGGTGAAGAGTTTAAATGAAACTTATATTTGCTTTTCACCTGCTTGGACAAATTCAGCTGTGAAGCCATCAGGCCCTAGGCTCTTTTTTCCTCCCTCTCTCTTTTCTTCCTCTTTCTTTCTGCTTTGTTTTGTTTTGTTTTGTTTTTTGAGTTGGGCTCCCCCTCTGTTGCAGGCTGAAGGGCAGGGC
>NW_007085675.1:0-789 GCF_000164805.1 Carlito syrichta
AACAAGTAGTTAACACAACTAGTTAACTCATTTAACAACTAGTTAAAACAGTTAGTTAACACATTAAAAAACTCATTAAGTCAGCTAGTTATCTCGTTAGTCAACTAGTTAAATCAGTTAACTAAGTCAGATAGCTAACCAGCTAGCTAGCTTATTCAGTGAGCTAAGTCAGCTAGCTCATTAGTTAGCTTAAATATTTAAGTCAGCTAATTATGATTGCTACCTAACCAGTTAGCAAATTAATTAAGAAAACTAGTTATTTATCTAGTAAAATAGATAGCTAACTATTAATTTAGGTAGTTAAGTCATCTAGCTAACTAGATAAGTCAGCCAGTTAAGTCAGCTAGCTAAGTAGTTAAGTCAGCGAGCTAAGTCAGCTAGCTAAGTCAACTAGTTATGTCAGCTTTCTAATTTGGTCAGCTGATTAAGACAGATAGCTAGCTAGTGAGCTAACAGGTTAATCCAGCAGATTTAGTCAGGTAGTTAACTAGCTAGCTAACAGGTTAAGTCAGCTGGTTGAGTCAGCTAGCTAGCTCGTTAACAAACAGGTTGAGTCAGCTTGTTGTGTAGGGTAGCTAGCTAGTTATCTGAAGAGCTAAGTCAGTTGGATGAGTAAGCTAGCTAGCTCATTAGCTAACGAGTTAAGTCAGTTCATTAAATCAGGCAGCTAGCACGTTATATAATGACTAAGCTAACTAGTTAGCAAGCTGGTTAATTCAGCTAACTATTTAAGTCAGCTTATTAGCTAGGTAGCTAGCTAGTTAGCTAAATTTATTAGTCAGCTGGCTA
>NW_007085676.1:0-1184 GCF_000164805.1 Carlito syrichta
AGATATAGATCGACATCAACATAAATACACAACAGGGGATTCATTATGAGAATTGGCTCACACAGTTAATGGAGATTTAGAAGTCACACAGCACACCATCTGTAAGCTGAAGAAACAAGGAAGCTCACAGCATGGCTCCGTACAAATTTGAAGGCCTCAGAACTGGGGGAGCTGACGGTATGATTCTCAGTAAGAGGCTGTTGTCCGGGAAACCCAGCGGGAAGTGTGGGAGTAGGTAGCTGATGCATGTTCTAGAGACCAAAGGCCAGAAAACCTGGAGTTCTGATATCCAAGGGCAGAAGAAGGGCATCCCAAACCCAGAAAAGAGAGAGCGCACGAATTTTCCTTTCTGGGCCCTCAGCAGATTGAATAGAGCCTGGCTACACTGAGGGCAAATCTTCCTTACTTATTCCACTGATTCAAAGGCTAGTCTCTTTTGAAAACACCCTCACAGACATACCCAGAAATAATACTTTGCCGGCTATCTGCATATTTCTTAATCCTGTCAAGTTGACAACAAAAATGAATCATCATATTATAAAACTGAAAAAATTAATTGTAGCATATTTCTTCAGTGAAATATTATATTGCAGGGTTGGGTCACTATGTGACAGGTGGACCAAATCAGATCCACTACCTGTTTTTACAAATAAAGTTTTATTGGAATACAACCACCTCCATTCACTTATATATTATCTGTGTGCTTCCACACTATAAGCAGAGAGTTTAGATGTCACAAAGACTGTGTGGCCTGTACAGCATACAGTATGTGGCCCTTTGCTATGCTATTCAGATATTTTCAGGAAAAGTGTGCTGACACCTGCCATGCAAAACTAAAGATGAATATATCACAAAAATATAATATTGACAGAAAAGATTAAAGTTGACATTATGACACCTTTTCTATGGAGTTTGTAGCAGCAAAAACATACATGTAACAACAAAACAACACTATACTGTTTATGCAGGAGTGCATGTGTGTTGAAAATATAATGCACACAAATGTATAGCACCTGTAGGTATAATGCGTAGGAAAAGTATAAAAACATACATGAGTAGGAGGAATACTGAAGGTACTTATTATTATTATTATTGAGTAAGAGTCTCACTCTGTTGCACAAGTTGGAGTACAGTAGCATGTTTAGTGGTCACTGCAGCTTTGACCTACTAGACTCAGGCAATCC
>NW_007085677.1:0-989 GCF_000164805.1 Carlito syrichta
TGTTTTAAAAATTTTTGCATAAATGTTCACCAGGGATATTGTCCTGTAGTTCTCTTTCTTTGTTGGATATTTGCCCAGTTTGGGTATCAGTGTGATGTTAACTTCATAAAATGATTTGAGGAGAGTTCTATCTTACTCAATTGCCTGAAATACTTTCAATAGGATTGGTATCAGCTACTTGTATGTTTTGAAGAGTTCCAATGGGAAGCCATCTGTTCCAGGGCTTTTGTTTGTAGGTAGTTGTCTTATGACTTAGTCAATTTTCTGGGTTGTTATTGGTTTATTCTCAATGTCTTCTTGTTTCAACATTGGGAGGTTGTGCAATGTCAGAAATTCCTACATTTCATTTAGATTTTCAAGTTTGTTTCCATACTAATTTCTGATAATCTTTTGTAATTCTTCAGGGTCTGTTGTAACTTGATCTTTTGCATTTCTGATTTTGTTTATTTGGACATTGTCTCTCTTTTTCTTGGTCATTCTGGCTAGGGGCCCATCAATCTATTCTGGTTACAGTCTATCAATCTTGCTTATTCTTTGAAAGAATGAGCTTTGACCAGGCTCAGTGGCTCAGCCTGTAATCTCAGCACTTTGAGAGACTGAGGTGAGTGGATTGCCTGAGCCTGTGGGTTCGAGACCCACCTGGGCAACTTGACAAGACCTCATCTCTACAACAAATCAAAAATTAGCCAGGCATGGTAGTGCACACCTGTAGTTCCAGCTACTCAGAAGGCTGAGGTGGAAGGATCACTGGAGCCCAGCAGATCAAGGCTGCAGAGGCCAGGAGTGACCATTGCACTCCAGTCTGGGTGCCAGAGTGAGAATCCAACTCAAAAAAAAAAAAGAAAGCAAGAAAGAACGAGCTTTTTGTTTCACTCTTTTTTCCTATTATATTTTTATCTTCTATGCCCCATATTTGGGCCTTTACTTTGGTGATCTACACTCTTCTGTTAAAGTTAGGGATTTGGTGGTCTTGCCTTCCACCTCCCTTA
>NW_007085678.1:0-770 GCF_000164805.1 Carlito syrichta
CTCCCCTCCTGTTCACATAGTATTGGAAGTCCTGGCTAGAGCAATCAGAGAAGAGGAGACAATCAGAGGTATTCAAATAGGAAAAGAGGAAGTCAAGTTATCTCTCTATGCAGATGATATGATGGTGTACCTCGAAAACCCAAGAGAATCTGTCAAAGGCCTCCTTACGTTGATAAAGGCCTTTGGCAAAGTCTCAGGATACAAAATAAATGTACAAAAGACAATCGCATTTCTCTACACCAATAATAAACAAACAGAAACCCAAATAAAAAACACAATTCCATTCACAATAGCCACAAAAAAAATGAAATGCCTTGGCATCTTCCTAACCAGAGACGTGAAAGACCTTTACAATGAAAATTACAAAGCACTGCTCAAAGAAATCAAAGCTGACACGAACAAGTGGAAAAATATCCCATGCTCATGGATCAGAAGACTCAACATTGTGAAGATGTCCATCTTACCTAAGGCAATCTACAAATTCAATGCAATACCCATTAAATTACCGACAACATTCTTCTCAGAACTAGAAAAAATAACACAGGAATTCATATGGAAACACAAACGTCCAAGAATAACCAGAACAATCCTCAGCAAAAAAAATAAAGCAGGTGGTATCACAATACTAGACTTCAACTTTACTATAAAGCTACAATCATCAAAACAGCTTGGTATTGGTGCAGGAACAGGCATATAGATCAATGGCAACAGAATTGAGATTCCAGAATCAAACCTCAATTTCTCAACCAACTCATCTTCAACAAGCCCCC
>NW_007085679.1:0-773 GCF_000164805.1 Carlito syrichta
CAGAGTACCAAACAGCACACAGGCAGGAAAAGCCACATGGGCTTGTCAATGAGCCACTCAACTCAAATCCTAAGAGATAGGTTGGTGTGAAATTTCAGTTATGAAGTCAGTGTAGCACCAGCCTTCTGATAATGTGTGTGCTTCATGAGAGTAGACACGTGTGTTGGCTAAATTTCCCAAGTCTCTTCTACTATGCTTTAGGGTCAGCCATGAGTCCACTTCATATGCATTTCTATCATAGTCATCTTAAAACAACAGATTCTCTTTTCATAACAAGAATGATCAACATAAAGGAGAAATGCTGTGCATGATGATACACGGAACAATGACACAAGGTCATCCTATGATCACAAGACACTGAGTGAAGTAAAGACTAATGACACCACTGGATGGAAATCAGTGGGAAAATCCAAAGTTTGCTTACTGAAAATAAGTAAAGAAGTCTTTTATTCTCAGTGAAGTGTTCTAATGCTTTCAAATATATCTTCCATGTTATTTCCCATAATTTAAAAGAAGGCCAATCCTGTCAAACTTTCCCATTTTCTTTCTTGCTGCTCCTCCCTATTTCTTCAACCACAGTGCATCGAAGTCCGCATTGTCAAGTAATTCGAAGCTCTGTCCTGATTAATTAACCTATATAGGAGTTCAAACATCGACTGAAGTTCTATTGCAGAATAGCATAGAATAATAATAGAGACACTTGGACGTGAATATGTTGTATCCTTTGTTCTTGTGCCATAATGAGCTCCATTGAGCTCTTTGACACCAGTACA
>NW_007085680.1:0-1413 GCF_000164805.1 Carlito syrichta
CCAACAAGAAACTGAAACTTGAAACAGACCAATAACAATGCAGAAAATCAACTCAATCACAAGAAATTTCCCTGCCCCCCAAAATCCATGGATCAGATGGCTTCCTAGCTAATTTCTATAAGACATACAAGAAGGAACTGACACCTAGTTTGAAAATATTTTTTCCTGACCCATATGTTGTCTTTTCATTTTGTTGCTTGTTTCCTTTGCTGTGCAGAAGCTTTTTAGTTTGATATACTCCCATTTGATTTCTTTTGTCGCCTAAGCTTTTGATGTGATAGTCAAAAAATTATTGCCAAGGCCAATAATTTTGACCAAGAAGCTTTTCCCTTGTGTTTTATTTCTGGGATCTTACAGTTTAAGACTTTACATTTAGATCTTTAATCCATCCTGAGTTGGTTTTTGTGTTCTCTATAAGATAAAGGTTCAGACGGGCTCTGTGGCTCAGCCTGCAATCCCGCACCTTTGGGAGGCTGAGGTGAGTGGATTGCCTGAGCCCGTGGGTTCAAGCGCCACCCGGGAAACTTGGCGAGATCTCATCTCTACAATAAATCAAAAATGAGCTGGACTTGGTAGCATGCACCTGTAGTTCCAGCTACTTGGAAGGCTGAGGCAGAAGGATCGCTGAAGCCCAGCAGGTCGAGGCTGCAGTGACCGGGAGCGGCCACTGCACTCCAGTCTGGGTGACAGAGTGAGACACCAACTCAAAAAAAAAAAAAAAAAGGTAAAGGTCAAATTTCATTCTTTTGCATGTGTATGGCCAGGCCTTAATTGCTCCTTTTTCACAGGGATTGGTGCCTGTTTTTTGCCCCAATTTTTGCCAAATAACTCCTTTTTGTCCTTCCAGTCTAAGAACAAATGCATATTTCTTAGGATGATCATTTTTGCTCAATCGTTATTCTACCTTTAAAAGGTATCTTCAATAGAATATACAGTTTGCAAGAATGAGAACAATGTTTAACTTGCTCCGTAAGGTATTCTTGAAACATAGAAAAATTCCTAATACTTAACAAGTACTGAGTAGCATTTGTTACATTCAATTGAAACTTGAAAATCATTCCTATTTGTTAGTTGTGTGAGAGGTGGGCTTTTATGAGGCGTTTGTGATTCTTTACATTTTAAGCGATGTACAAGACATGCCAACAGAATGTCATTTGTGGGTATCATGAAGTATTTTAAAGGATATATATTGATTATTTGAGTTGTCTGTGGAGGAAAGATTACTTTAAATGGATGTTTCTTCTGATTTCTATTTTCAAGTTGTAAGTAGAAAATAGAGTTTATATGACATTATAAGATTGTTATATCTTTATTAAATTCACTGCTCAATTTTAATAAAAGTATATGCATTATTTATTTCCAAATTTACACGCATATTCTCTTTAGCTGGAATGCTGATTCTAGAGGAAAACA
>NW_007085681.1:0-730 GCF_000164805.1 Carlito syrichta
TTCAGAGATTTTTGCTTCAGTTTAATAAGAACTGGAAAATATTAGTTGCATTGGATGATTCTTTTTTCTTGCTCTTCTGTCTCTTTCAGATTTTATTTATGGGATAGATCAGATCTACTTGAATCACAAAGTTCTCAAAACTCAGATTTGGAACCTAGGAATAAATGAGCAGTCTTAGGGTTGACTTAAGCTTGAGGCTATCTATATCCGCAACCTAAATATGTCTCAGTTTTATTCACTAACTTTCCTATTTAATTCTGTCTTAATTTGTGTTTAGAGATTAGGGACCAAATTCTCTGTTGCACAAAGAGCTCTAACTTGTCCTCTTTTAAGCATATATCTCCCTTAGGAATCTTGGAGTAAGTGGTTTGCTGCTTGAAGTGTAAGTGTAAAGCAATGATATTTTATTTGTAAAACAAGGGAAGGGAAGCAGTAACCTGTGTTCCTCCTTTAGAGTGTCTCTTTGACAATAATTTGTGTACATTTTGCTTATATAGTGCAAGGTTAGCAGCCTTCTGGTGATTGGAACTGTAATCGCATACTTCTAAAATTAACTCAAGTTTCTCACACAAGGCATACCAGAGACAAGATGCATCAATATGTCTCTCAATGAGACAAAGGAAATTTTAATTGTTCTTTTGTTTTTACTTTACTGTATAAACTTGTGGAGATTCTGTCTAGTCTTTGTAGCACTCTTCACTGACTGCCTTACATTCTAGATAAACTTATT
>NW_007085682.1:0-735 GCF_000164805.1 Carlito syrichta
CCTCTGACTTATTATTGACTTCCTGCTTCCCCGAAGGACACCCTGTTCCCGCCACCTCAACGCCTCATAACTTCGGTGTCATTGGTCTCAGACATCAATTTGCCATCCACTATCTTGTGGGTGATCTTTTGGATGGTTTGGATGGAGCTGCTGCTGTCCAGGCCATCACTGTGACTGAAGTCCTTGCCGTCTTCTAGTAGGTGCTGGTAGGTGGCTATCTCAGCCTCCGACTTGACCTTGATGTTCAGCAGGGACTCGTACTCCTGGGCCTGGCACTGGCCCTCTGTCTGGGTCTGTGCCAGATCAGACTCCAGGTGCAGCACGGTGCCATTGAGCTGCTCCATCTGCATGGTGTAGCGGATCTCCACTTCTCTCAGGCTGTTCTCCAAGCTGGCCTTCAGGTTTCTCATGGAGTCCAGGTCAATCTCCAAGGACTGCACTGTACGTTTCAGCTCTGTGAGCGTCATCTTGGCAGCTCCAATCTCAGCGGACTGCGTGTTGACCACAGTGGTGCTCTCCTCAATCTGCTAGGACCAGTACTCGCCCAGCTCCTTGTGGTTCTTCTGAGCCAACTGGTCATACTGGGATCGGATGTCCACCATGATCTTGCTGAGGTCCTGAGATTGGGGGCATCTACCTCCAAGGTCAACCCAGAGCTGGGCTTGTAGGTCTTTTACTTCCTCCTCATGATTCTTCTTATGAAGAGCAGCTCTTTCTTGAGGGCCTCGATCTCTG
>NW_007085683.1:0-1467 GCF_000164805.1 Carlito syrichta
AATGACTGATTCATAATATCCACAAGCCAAATATCTCTGAAACATGAGACGAGCTTGAAGCCTTGATTCTTGTTTTTACCACAGCAAGACACCCTGAGAATTTTTCGGATTGTGGACTAGTGTATCACAGATTCCTTATTCTTCTTTACTGAGGGACTGTGTAATGTTCTGTATATGAGGAATACCGATCCCCAGTATCCTGTTTGGAAACGCTGATTCTTGTTTTGCCATTATCAATATGTCATGTAGATATTGTGATGGAGGAATCGTGTAAAAGAGGTTTCTTAGTTCTCCTTAGATAGAGATCATGAGGACTGCTATTACCTATGTTCCAGCTTCTAAACCCTGATTCTTGTTTAGCCCAGGGCAGATGGCCTGTTGATTTTAAGGACTGAAGACTGCTGTAACCCCGATTATTTTTCTTCCTTGGCAAGGGGCTGTGTATTTTCCTGTATATATCAGCACTCTAATTAGATATTTCCTGCTTCGAAACTCTGATACTTTTTAGAAATTTCTAAGGTGCTCTGTAGAATTTTGGGATTGAGGACTCGTGTAACCCAGATTCCTTATTCGTTTTTAGCAAAAGGTCATGTAGTTGTCTGTAAATATGGACTCCGTTTTCCAGATTCATGGTCGAAAACAACATGATTCGTGTTTAGCCCATAGCAAGTTGACCTTAAGCTTTTTTGGGATTGATGACCCGAGTAACGTAGATTCCTTATTCTTACTTAGCAATAGGCTATGAAGTTTCCTTTATGTGAAGACTCCTATTACCCTGATTCCTACTACAAAAACCTGATTTGTGGTTATGTCTTAGGAAGATGGCTTGTAGTTTTTGGGATTGAGGACTCATATAAGGAAGATTCCTTATACTTCCTTAGCAATATGACGTGTACTTTCCTGTATGTGATGACCTTCATTACGCAGCTTCCTTCTTCACCCTGCGGGATCATGAGGCATTTCCTGGTGATCGGAACTGGAATCCAACATTCCTGGTTCTCCTTCACACGACCTCCCCAAAATGTGGAATATTCCAAACCCAAACCCCAATTCCTACCTGCCCACCCACAAGAATTTTCTGTACTCTGACGTCACCTGAATCGAGGAATTTTGTAACAATATACCTTTTGATTCTGGGGAATATGATTATGGTCCTAGATGGTCCAAGGAAACAAAAGGATTTCTAGGGCCAAATCCCTGATTACAACTAACAAGAGGACCATAAAGATCCTCAGGATTTAACGTATCCACGGAGTAAGTAGCTCTGAAAATGTAGGGAACCAGAAGCCAGATTGCTGATTAAACCTTATCAAGAGGCCCTGTATTCTCCAGAAAATGGGAACTCCTAGTACCAGATTTCCTTTTAATTCTCAGTAAGATGCCCTGATTTTTCCTGTCGATTTGGATTCAAAATTCAGTATATCAAAAGACAGATGTCCAGAAGTTTCCTATGTTCGTGTATTTATG
>NW_007085683.1:1932-6374 GCF_000164805.1 Carlito syrichta
CCCGATTCATAATATCCGAATGCTAAATTGCTCTGAAACATTTGGGGAGCTCGAAGATCTGTTTGCAATTTGTCCCATAGCAGACAATCTGGGAATTTCTTGGAGTGAGGGCGCGTACAACGATGTTTCTTTATTGGTACTTAGTTGGAAGTCATGCAGTGTCCTGTATGTGAGGACTCTCTTTCCATTGATCCCTGTTTTGAAACCCTTATTCTTGTTTAGGCCTTAGTAAGAAGTCATGTAGATTTTTTATACAGGAACCGTGGAAATCAGATTTCTTCTCTTTTATTAGCAAGAGACCATGTAGTTTCCTGTATATGCGGATTGCTATAACCCACATACATGCCTCGAATCCTTGATTCTTCTTTAGCCATCAGCAAGGTGCCCTGTAGATTTTCAAGACTGAGGGCTCGTGTAAACCTGATTCCTTATTTTTAGCTACAGCCATGCTGTTACCAGTATATGAGTACTCCTGTTCACAGATACATGCGTCGAAAGCTTGATTCTTTTGTAGAGCTTAGGAAGACACCGTGTATTATTTTGGAGATTGAGAAAACATGTCACCCACATTCCTTATTCTTTCTTAGGAAACGTCAGTGCTTTTGCCTGTATATGAGCATTTCATTTCCCTAGTTCATGCTTCAAAAACCCAAATTCGTGTTTAGCCATAAGCAAGAAACCCTGAAGTTTTATTGGGATGGAGGTCACGTGTAAATCAAATTCCTTATTCTCCTTTAGCAATAGACAGTGCAGTTTCCTGTATATGAGGACTTCCATTATCCAGATTCCTACTCCCAAAACCTGAATGGTGGTTATCTCTTAGCAAGACGGTGTGTAGGTTTTTGGGATGGAGGCCTAGTGTAACCAAGATTCCTTATTCTTTCATAGCAACAGGTAGCGCAGTGTTCTGTATATGAGGATTCCCATTTCTGAAATTCCTGCTTCATGCTCAGCAAGACGCCAAGATATTTCCTGGTGACCTAGAATTCCAGTTGCTTGGATATCAATAGAAAGACACCCATAAAGTTGTTGAGGAATTTAAACCCAAGATTCCTGATCCCTTTTCAAAAGACACACAAAAATTGGCGGCATAGAAGCCCAGTTTGCTGACTAAACCTTATCAACAGGCTTTGTAGATTTAGGCGATTGAGAAATTCAAGAACAGGAATCCCTTTCCGTTCTCAGCAAGATGCCCTGAATTTCCCTGTCCATATGGATTCCAAAACTCTATGTACAAAAATGCATATGCCTAGATGTTTCAAGTCACTTGGAATCCAGTATCCAGGTTACATTTTAATAATTCGTACCTAATATTTGGCAACTGCAAAGCCCTCGGCCCCTCTACAAATAAAGTACAAACGGAAATTTAACTATTACCAAGTCCATCTTAAGCTTAAAGTTACATCGAAATTCGGCAATATGATACATTTCTTCCAGGAAACTGGCCTTAATTGTCCCGAGGAACTTAAGGGACTTGTACTACCAGATACACTATTACAACTCTGAAGAGGACTAGAATGTTGCTGGAGTCCTGAAATGACTGATTCATAAAACCCACAAGCCAAATATCTCTGAAACATGAGATCAGCTCGAAGCCTTTATTCTTGTTTATACCGCAGAAAGATGCCCTTAGAATTTTTCGGATTTTGGACTAGTGTATCACAGATTCCTAATTCTTCTTTTCCGAGGGGCCACATAATGTCCTGTATATGAGGACTCCCTTTCCCCACAATCCTGTTTGGAAACCCTGATCCTTGTTTTTCCATTAGAAAAATGTAATGTAGATATTGTGATGGAAGAACTGTGTAAAAGAGGTTTCTTAATTCTCCTTAGCTAGAGATCATGTAGATTCTGCATATGAAGACTGCTATTACCTATGTTCCAGCTTCTAAATCCTGATTGTTGTTTAGCCCACAACACATGGCCTGTTGATTTTAAGGACTGAGGTCTGCTATTACCTCGATTCTTTTTCTTCCTTGGCAAGGGGTTGTGTATTTTCCTGTATATTAGGACACTCATTACATACATCCTGCTTCCAAACTCTGATTCTTTTTAGAACATTTCAAGATGCTCTGTAGATTTTTAGGATTGAGGACTCGTGAAACCCAGATTCCTTCTTCTTTCTAGGCAAAAGGTCATGTAGTTGCCTGTAAATACGGACTCCATTTTCCAAATTCATGCTCGAAAACATGATTCATGTTTAGCCCATAGTAAGATGATCTTAGGCTTTTTTGGGATTGAGGACCCGAGTAACACAGATTCCTTATTCTTACTTAGCAATAGGCAGTGAAGTTTCCTTTATATGAGGACTCCCATTACCCAGATTCCTACTTCAACAACTGTTCGTGGGTACGTCTCAGGAAGACGGCCTGTAATTTTAGGGATTGAGTACTCATATAAGCAAGATTTCTTATACTTCCTTAGCAATATGACATGTAGTTTCCTGTATATGACGACCTTCATTACCCAGCTTCCTGCTTCACCCTGCAGGATGCTGAGACAGTTCCTAGTGACCGAGAATTCCAGTTTTATGGATATCAAGAGAAAGACGTCCATAATGTCTTTTGGGACCTGGAATCCAAGATTCCTGGTTCCCCTTCACAACAACTCCCCACAATGTGGAATATTGCAAACCCAAAACCCCAATTCCTACCTGCCCACCCACAAGAAATTTCTGTACTCTGAGGTCTCCTGAATCGAGGAATTTTGTACCAATATTCCTTTTGTATCTGGGGAATATGATTATGGTCATAGATGGTCCCAGGAAACAAACGGATTTCTAGGGCTAGATACTAGATTACAACTAACAAGAGGACCAGAAATATCCTGAGGATCTGTAATGACCGATCTAGCATATCCACGGAGCAAGTAGCCCTGAAAATGTAGAGACACAGAATCCCAGATTGCTGATTAAACCTTATCAAGAAGGCACTGTAGATTCCAGAAAATGAGAAATCCTAAAACCGGATTTCCTTTTAATTCTCAGTAAGATGCCCTGATTTTTCCTGTCAATTTGGATTCCAAATTCAGTATATCAAAAGACATATGTCCAGAAGTTTTCTAGGTTCCTGGATTCCCTGATTCCTGGTTGCCATTAAAAGTACGTAGTAAATATTTGGAAGTGAAAAACCCTTGTCCCTTCTCAAAATAAAAAGAGACTTGGAAGGGAAAGGATTACAGCGTTCACCTTAAGACCAGAGTTACATCCAAATATGGCAAGAAGATTCTTTTTGTCCTGGAATCTGGCCTTAGTTGTTCTGAGGAACCTAACGGACTAGGAGTGCCCAATACCATTTACAACTTTTAACAGCTCCAGAATGTTGTTGTAGTCCAGAAATGACCGATTCATAATCTCCGAAAGCTAAATTGCTCTGAACCATTTGGGGAGCTCAAAGATCTGTTTCTTTTTTGTCCCATAGCCGACAACCTGGGATTTTTTTGGATTGAGGGCACGTACAACAATGATTCTCTATTCGTACTTAGTTGGAGTCATGTAGTTTCCTGTATGTGAGGACTCTCTTTCCCTTGATTCCTGTTTCGAAATCCTGATTCTTCTTTAGCCATTAATAAGAAGTCATGTAGATTTTTTAATAGAGGAACCATGGAAAACAGATTTCTTCTCTTTTATTAGCAAGAGGCCATGTAGTTTCCTGTATATGAGGGGTGCTATTACCCACATTCATGCCTCGAATACCTGATTCCTCTTTAACCGTCAGCAAGATGCCCTGTAGACTTTCAGGACTGAGGACTCGTATAACACAGATTCCTTATTTTTAGCAACAGCCATGCAATCACCTGTATATGAGTACTCCTGTTCACAAATACATGCGTCAAAACCTGGATTCTTCTTTAGATCTTAGCAAGACGCCATATACTTTTTTGGAGATTGAGAAAACATGTCACCCACATTCCTTATACTATCGTAGGAAATGTCAGTGCTTTTGTCTGTATATAAGGATTTCATTTCCCTAGTTTATGCTTCAAAAACACAAATTCGTGTTTAGCCCTTATCAACAACCCAAGATTCCTGGTTCTTATTCAAAAGACACACTAAAAATGTGGCAACATCGAAGCCCAGATTACTGATTAAACCATATCAAGAGACTTTGTAGATTTAGGCGATAGAGAACTCCAAGAACAGGATTCCCTTTCCGTACTTAGCAAGACGCCCTGAATTTCCCTGTCTATGTGGATTCCAAAACTCTGTGTACAAAAATGCAGATGCCCAGATGTATACTAGCGACGTGGAATCCATAGATCCTTCTTACATTTTAATAATAGCTAGTAAATATTTGGCAACTGCCACACATTCGGCCGCTCTGCAAATAAAGTACAAACGGAAATATATGATTACCAAATTCATCTTAAACCAAAGTTACATCCAAATATGGCAATATGATACTTTTTTCCGGTAGTCTGGGCTTAATTTTCCCGATGAACTT
>NW_007085684.1:0-333 GCF_000164805.1 Carlito syrichta
CAGGAAAAAGCTCAAGAGCTATGAAAAATAAAAGTAGAAGGTTCCAAGTGAGAAAAATAAAACTATGATGAAATAGGTTTTTTTTTTCATGAAAGTAAAATAGTTCTTCATTTTCTTTTATAATGTCTGTGTCTGGGATGGTGAGGTTATGGTTTTATGTAATTATGATATCTGCAATTAAAGACCACATCATGGCTGTGCTTAAAAAAAAAAAAAAAAAAAAAAAAAATTTCCTTTCCTGTTAAGGAAAAGGGGAATTTAATTGTACATATAGCTCACATTTGCTACTTGCTTTCCTGCCCTGATTGACACTTGAGTTGCTTCCGCTTCTTG
>NW_007085685.1:0-429 GCF_000164805.1 Carlito syrichta
CAGCTGGGTATCTAGTTATGTCAGCTACTGAAGTCAGCTGGCTAGCTAGGTAGCTAGTTAAGTCAGCTTGTTATGTCAGGTAGCTAGTTAGTTAAGTCATCTAGTTAAGTAGGCTAGCTAGCTAGATAGCTAGGTACATAGCTAGATATATTTTTCAGGTAGTAAATTCAGCTCGCTATCTAGGTAGCTAGCTAGTTTAGTCAGCTAGTTAATTCATCTGGCTAGCTAGTTAAGTCAGCTAGTTTAGTCATCTGGTTAGCCAGCTGGATAGCTAGTTAACTCACCTAGTTAAGTCAGTTTGATAACTAGGTACTAAAGTCAGCTGGCAAGCCAGCAGGATACATAGGTAGCTAGCTAACTGAGTCAGCTTGCTAGCCTGCTGGCTCTCTAATGATGTCAGTTTGTTAAGTCAACTGGATAGCCAGCTGG
>NW_007085686.1:0-743 GCF_000164805.1 Carlito syrichta
AAGAGTAAAGAAACCAAGCACTTTGTCTCCCACCCTTACAGGCTCTGGCGGTTCGAACTTTCCTTTGGGGACTTTCTTGCCTCCCTAGGGAGTAGCCCTAGGTAGAGACCGTCAGTTGTCCTCCGAGATGCAGCTCGGTCCACGGGGAAACTCCGAAATCTTGGCTAGAAGGAAGCAAAGATTTAACCTTAGTGCCTCGCCCAGTCAGGCCACAGCGGTCTGAAGTCTTTCCCTGGAGCTGCATGCTGAAGTGTAGCCACAGCTAGAGCCTTCAATTGCCACCAGGTTCCAACACAGTCCACAGAGGGCCACCAGATAGGAAATATGAGAGAGAGAGAGAGAGAGAGAGAGAGAGAGAGAGAGATTTCGGACTCGGTGGAACCTCTAAAAATGTTAGGGAACGGACGGACCGGGTGAGGATCGAGAGATGCAGGGAGTCGCGCAGCACTGGCGGGGCTGGCAAACCGGAGGTGCATTCCGGCAACCCAGAGATCCGAGTAAATAGCAAATAATTGCGACACACAAAAAGATTAAGAAAAAAAGTTATTTAAAAATAAATTAGAGAGAGAAAGAGAAGGAAAAGAGAAGATTCAACTCCCCAAGTGGGGGAGGGGGGCCAAAGCCAGGAAGCATGGCGACAGCCATGACTCAAGAGCACATGGCCACGCCAGACTCTAGCAAGGCAATGGCCCCTGTTGCCTGTGTTGTGTCCTTTTAACCATTCCCCTTGATGGGGGAAGATC
>NW_007085687.1:0-1490 GCF_000164805.1 Carlito syrichta
CACTCTATAAGCTCTCAGTGACAACTCCAGGGATTTGTTTTAGATATAGATTCAGCTATGAAGTGGTCTCATTTTCCTCAAAGAGGTATGTAATGCTTGTATTTGGTGGGTTTGCTTAGCTCACATAGGAAGGAATGGTGGTATCATTTGCCTGTGTTTTCAGGAATGCAATGATTATTAACAGGTTGCCATTTTCAAACAGTATTAGCACACCTTTTTTCCCCTTCTTTTTTCTTTCTGCCCAGTTTCAGTTGCAGAAATTTCAACCTTTCACCTCCTCCCTTCCCCCACAGACTTCTGCTCTTGTAGTCGTTACTTTGAGCATTACCATTTAATATGGAGTCTACTGCCAAGCCAGATGTATTTTCATCAGTTTTATCTGCTTTCCTAAGGTTGTAGAGTCTCAGAGGATCCCACAATCACATGGATGTATTTTCTGTCTTAATATTTGTAGACCAAAATAAGAATAAAAATCAAAACTGTAACTCATATCAAGCTGGAACTTTGACTTTAACCCTTCTGACTTTCATCTCAAGTCTTTACCCTGTTACTATAAATACAGTTTGAACCATTGTGAAAGACTTTCATGCTTCTTTGTAAAAAAAAAAAAATGGGGATATGACAGGACTTTGTTTTACTGCACTAACGGTTTTCTTTGTTACTGGCTTAACAGAGAACATACTGTTAATTATGTATTTATTCTAGGTTAATTCTTTTATTGACATGCAAAAATGTTACTTTGAGAAGTGCTTTTAGATAGTTTCAGTTCTTTGTGCTATAGGGAATGTTGTTTTTAAGATCATCGTCCAGTGGATTAATTTGTTCCCTGAGTTTCATTGAATTTTTTTTGTCTCTGCTGTTTTTATTGATTACTATTAAATGTACAATTTACACAGAAGTGTGTGTAGGATATCCATTCATTTTTAATAATAATAAGATAAACACTATGCTGGCTAAGACCCAGAGCATCCTCTGTCTCCCAGAAGCCCCAAATGTGCCATTCCATGGCTCCCCTCCCTCCCACCTGAGGTAATGACCATTCTGAAGTTTTTTTGAGTCAGAGTCTCACTCTGTCATCCAAGCTGGAGTGCAGTGGTAGGCTCACCGTTCACTGCAGTCTCGTCCTCCTAGGTTCAGGTGAACTTTCTGCCTTGGTCCCTCAAAATGCTGGGATGAAAGATATGAGACACAGTGCCTGGCCCCATCCTGAATTTGATGTCAATCATTCCCTTTTTCTTTATGGCTCTACCAACTATGTATGGAACATTAAAAATACACATTTGCTTACTTTTTTCAAGTTTAAACTTTACATGAATGAAATATACATTTACTTTTTTTAAAGCTTAAGAATTCCATTATAATTTTTTATTTATTGATTTTAAATCAATATTTTAAATTATGGTTTTGTGGGGTACAGTTAAAGGTTAGGTGTACAATTACATTTCATTCAGGCACCCTGTTGATAATAGGTGATTCCCCTTCCCCAGACA
>NW_007085687.1:2480-3700 GCF_000164805.1 Carlito syrichta
CATATTCTAAGATCGACCACATAATTGGTCACAAATCAAGCATACGCAAATTTAACAGGACCGAAATTCTACCGTGCACCTTCTCGGACCACAGTGGAATAAGAATTTTTTTTATTCCATTCAATTTTTGTTTAGTCTCAGTGGCTCGTGAAAATAAATCTAACAATTTCAATAGATTTGTACTTGGTAATATGGGTGATTTATTCACCTGAAGTTTAGATACATTCACACAGAACATGAGCATCAGTTTGTTGGTTAGTTTTTGTTTCTTCTTTTCTTTTAGGTAATTCAAGGTTTCCTCTGAGGGGAAATTCTTTCAATGGTAAATTCACCTCATTGTTTGAAGGAAGCAGGCACAAATTCTTTTATGCCACTGCAGGATTACTGAAGGTTTTAAGTAAATTGAAATGTGATGAATCATACTGTATTAAAAATCAAGTAGGGTTTATTACTTAAAGGACATCTGTGTGAATCTTTTGCACATTGTAAATCCTTTCGCATAATACATTACATTATAAATAAACAAGTCTTCTGTAAAGTAAAGCTGAATGGTATGGGTAGCCGCTAAAATAGAAAACAATTCATAATTGTTAATTTACTGATTGCCTTGTCTTTTGTATTTGTATTTTAGAAATAAGTATAATTTTTCAGGAGTGACAAGCTGAGATGGGACAGTGTGTTGGTACCATTTTTGACATTTGCTCACTGTGCTAGTGACACTATGATTTTAGGCTATAATCAATCATCATTAGCAGTTGTGAAAACATTGACTTGTGACTTAAGGTCACCCCAAAGGTGCACATGAGCATAATTTTGACAATGTTTACTGACTCACTAGCCTGGCTTATAGAGTTTTATAAATGGAGTTTTATCTTTCATCACTAAAATTTTAGTTGATTTGATTCAGTTATTTGCTGTATTCTACACAAAGTATCATTTCCTTATGTCTGTCTCCTCAGTTCTTTCAAATATGGAACCTAGATTTCGTTTTTGCAACTTGAAAGATAAAAAAGAGTGTAGTGATCTCTATGCCTATTTGGAAGGAAAATTAGTTCCAAGTTGAATAAAAATATGTTTGAAATAGTGTATAATGTGAACCGAGACCTAGTGTTTAGATTGTTAATTTATTACTTCCTTTTGACATAAAGGTGAGTTTTGAGAATTGATTGTTTCTTAAGTTTCTCTTGTTTATTTTTTTGTTATAAAGATGTGGGACACAA
>NW_007085688.1:0-885 GCF_000164805.1 Carlito syrichta
CTAAAGAGGAGCCCTAGGTTGAAATTATGTCCTTTCTCAGTGTGGCTTTAGAGGCAGGAAGAGTTTGCACTGATGGACACAACCAAGCATTTCAGAGACTGTGAGTTACCTGGGGTACCAGCTGCCGGGGCCTGTCATATCACAAGGTGTCACAGGTGGAGGTCTACAGGAGGACTCAATCACGTGGCATTTGGATATCCCATTTCTCATATTTGAGGTAAGTCTTTCCTGCAAAGCTGTCGAATGCTGACATGTGACTCTTGCTCCCTGGAACCAGGGTTCTCACATGCTCCTGTGATCCATGCCTCTCAAGCGACCAACAACCACTCTGGGACTGGGGCTCATCATGTAGATCTGGACCTTTCCCAAATGCCCATGCATGGGTTGATGTGGCTTGGAATGCCTCTCTTCACTCCTGAGATCAATGGTCTCTCCTTGTACTCAGGGGTTTTTGTGTCCACAGCTGTTTTCATTTTATTTTGTGACTGCGGTTTCACCAACATCATGTAGTTTTCACATTTTCCTAAATTGAGTTGTTTTATTTTCTACTTTAGCATGGCTGCAACATCACAGGCATGTTCTGCATTCTCTTTAAAGGGCAGAATTTTAAAGTTTTGAAAGACAGCTTTCCTTGGTGAGTTCTGGAACTCATTTTCAGGCACTAATGCTTGCTGGATATCTGGGCATGCTCTTCATCATTCAAATACACAATTTTCCATGAAACGAGGATAAATGGCCTTAATAAATCCCATTATTCTGAAAAAAATAAAATAACAGTTTGGTGACACAGGAGCGGTGATAAATACCATTTTTAATTTTTTAGTGTCACTATTATCTCTTTCCTCCTGCCTGGCTGCAAATAGATGGTCTCCCTGCAAGTGCTAC
>NW_007085689.1:0-1392 GCF_000164805.1 Carlito syrichta
TTCTTTATTACAAAAACTGAAAACAACTCAAAATTGTACGGTATGTGAATGACTTAAAAATGTTAGTATGTCCATACCACACACACACACACACACACACACACACAAAACTAATTGGCAATACACACAACAACCTGGATGGAGTTAAGGACATTATACTTTGTGATAAAAAGTGAAACTCAAGAGATCATCATTTTAAGTAAACTGACTCAGAACCATAAAACCAAGCACCATATGCTCTCACCCACATGTGGGAGCCAAACAGTCACAAGGATGCAAATGACAGACACTGGGATGCTAATGGGGGTGGGGTAGGGCTCAGAAACTACATACAGGACACAATGTTCACTACCTATACATGTCATACATTTGTGTGTAAAATAAATAAATAAACCCCAAATCTAAAATTAAAAAAATTTTAGAAGGGAATATGCCATTTGATTCAATTTATATAAACACTCTTAAGGTGACAAAACTATAGTCACTTTAGGGATGGAGAAAATACTTTGGTTGCCAAGGGACAGGGGATTGGAGGAGTGAGATACAAATATTAATGTAGGGAGATCCGGTGATGAATCAGTTCTGAATCTTGGCTGTGGTAGTGCCTAATCAAATGTACACATGTGACAAAATTGCACAGGACTACACACACACACGTAACTTAAATGGTGAAAAAATTGAATAAGTTCTGTAGTCTAGTTAGCCCTACTACACTCATGTCAGTTTCCTGGCTTTGGTACTGATCTACAGTTGGTCAGGTAAAATGCTACCGTTAAGGGAAGCTGGGTGAAGGATACACAGGACTGTAAGTACAAATGATCCCTAACTTAAAATTGTCCATCATAACAATTCTCCAACTTTACCATGGTGCAAAAGTGACAGGCACTTAGTGAAACCATACTTCAAGTACTCATATGACATCTTGATTTTTATCTTTAGTATTCAATAAATTACATGAAATAGCTCTTCACCATGAAGCAGGTCTTGTGTTAGATGATTTTGCCCAACTGTCATTTAGTGAGCACATTGCAGGTAAGGTTGCTCAGTTCTGAGGTTCAGCAGCAGGTGTAGCAAATACAGTTTAAATTTACAGCATTTTCAGTTTAAGATGGATTTATCAGGATGTTGAAGAGCATCTAACTTTTTTCTAACTTCCTGAGTGCATAGAATTATTTAAAAATTTTAAAAAGTTTATTTTTAAAAATAGGTGCATACTAAAAAGAGTATCCTGACGCCACTTGTTATTTGTTTGACATGTTAGCGATAGCCATCATGGCCAGTTTGAAGGGGTATCTCACTCTTGAGTGGGCCCTAAGCATTGGGCACTCCAGCATAAAGAGAAGAACTAATGTCGACACAACTAACAGGGAGAGAGAGGGCAGGGGAATAAGG
>NW_007085690.1:0-1371 GCF_000164805.1 Carlito syrichta
CGATGAGGTCTCACCAAGTTGCCCAGGTGGGTCTCAAACCCATGAACTCAGGCAATCCACTCACCTCAGCTTCCCAAAGGCACAGAATTACAGGCTGAGCCACCGAGCCTGGCTTGGATACATAATTTAAAAGATGTATTTTTTCATAATAGAGTTGCCTTTGCCCTCCACTCACCCAATAAAGGGAAGGCACTGAAGAATTTTTAAACAGCTGTCTCTTTTAGAAAATGAACTGATTAAAAGGAATAAGTTTATATCTTATTGATTGCTTTATATGTTGCTTGTTAACTGGGGACTTTGGGAGAGGTCCCTTAATTTATTTGAAACATATTAAATGATAGTTTATAATCAGTTTTCACTCATGGGATATGGCTCCAAGGTCAACCAATTCCATCCCAAGTGGTATACCTTTATAGACAAGATAAAAAGCTGACTGAGTTTGGTATGCTTGTGTCTTCATCTCTTTTTTTTTCCACATATTGATTTTTTTAGATCACAGAATCCTACTTCTGGGTTTACAGAAACATATCTATACATAACAAATTCTGTACTATACTTTGTTAATTTGGTAAATGTATGCATCATGATACATATTTAGGTAGAATAAAGGTAAAGATAAATTTAGCTATAATGGCTTTTATTAATAACATTTATGATTGAAGCTCAGCTAGTCTAACTATGGTCTCAAAAGGCAAAGGAGTAATTTGCTTTAAAAGCATAGCCAAAACAAGTAATGAACAAGAGCATCCTAAATTTACTAAATAACCTTATTACTGCAAGATTAACCACTTTAAAAATAAGAAAGAAGAAAATAATTTTTTCATATATCTTAAAAGCTTAATAAACATTAGTGGGTACTAATCAAAATGTACAGGAACTGAATTTTTGAAAATATTTTGAGGGTTAAAATTTTGATCTGAAAAATACAGATTATTTCTAGCAAAAACAACTGGAAAAAATCAGAAGTGGTTTCTCCTGATATCAAGTTTAGCAGCAATATTTTTGACATATCATCTGGGGTTAGTTAAAATATATGTCTTCCCTTAATTGCCTGGGTCACAGTTCATGTTGGCTAGCACAAAACAGGATTTTCTTCAATTCATCCATATTCAAAGATCCCACATGGTTTGTTTGTTTTGAGTCTAGTCTCACTCATTGCCCAGGTTCGACTGCAGTGGCATGCAAGCTTACAGTCACCTCAGCATTGACCTGCTGGGCTCTGGCAATCCTTCCACTTCAGCCTCTCAAGTAGCCAGAACTACAGGCGCCTGCTACCATGCTTGGCTATTTTTTAGTTGATCATAGAGACAAGGTCTCAAGGGCTGGTCTTGAACCCGAGGCTCAGACAATCAACTTGCCTTGGCCTCCCAA
>NW_007085691.1:0-691 GCF_000164805.1 Carlito syrichta
AATTGAGACCCTAAATAACCAATAACAATCAAGGAAATCGACTACATAATAAGAAAACTTCCTAAAAAAAAAAGCCCTGGACCAGATGGCTTTCCAGCAGAATTCTACAAGACATTTAAGGAGGAGCTGATACCAATCCTACTGAAGGTATTCCAGGCGATTGAAAAAGATGGAACACTCCCCAAATCATTTTACGAAGCCAACATCACATTGATACCCAAGCCAGGTAAAGATCCAGCAAAGAAAGAGAACTACAGGCCAATATCTTTGATGAACATAGATGCTAAAATTCTCAACAAGATCCTAGCAAACCGGATTCAGCAATACATCTCAAAAATCATCCATCAGGACCAAGTAGGCTTCATTCCTGGGATGCAAGGCTGGTTCAACATTCGTAAAACCATAAATGTTATTAAATACATCAACAGATGTCAAAACAAAAACCACATGATTATATCATTAGATGCAGAAAAAGCTTTTGATAAAATCCAGCACCGCTTCTTGATAAAAACCCTTGAGCATCTAGGCATACGGGGAACATACCTCAAAATAGTAAAAGCCATATACGAGAAACCCACAGTGAGCATAATCCTAAATGGACAAAAATTAGAACCATTTCCCCTGAAAACTGGAAACAAGACAAGGATGCCCACTCTCACCCCTCCTGTTCACATAGTATTGGAAGTCCTGG
>NW_007085692.1:0-358 GCF_000164805.1 Carlito syrichta
TTCTTTCTCTTTCTCTCTCTCAGCTACCTGGGAGAGGACCCTCCCAATCTTGCTGTTTCTCTGTCTCTTTCTTTTCTCATTCTCTCCCCAACTCAGACCCTGATCAGCAGAGGCTGGACCTCCATATCTGAGCACAGGCTGGTATTTTTGTACAAAAATGTGATAGAGCAGTGTGAAAAGTGTGTCCTGGACTTAATTCATAGCAGCTAGGAATTAAACTATCCAGGAAAGTGGAAGAGAACAGTGGCCAACAATGACACTAGAAAAGGTAGCCTGATAGATTGTAAAGATCTTTTTATTGGAAAATTTCGTATTTATCCTCTATGTGATGCAGAGCCATGGAAGAGGTGACATGATC
>NW_007085693.1:0-598 GCF_000164805.1 Carlito syrichta
TTCATGCAATACCCATCAAATTACCAGCGACATTCTTCTCATTACCTAGAAAAAACAACACAGGAATTCATATGGAATCACAAACGTCCAAGAATAGCCAGAACAATCCTCAGCAAAAAAAAAAAAAAAAAAAGGTAGATGGTATCACATTACCCGACTTCAAACTTTACTATAAAGCTACAATCATCAAAACAGCTTGGTATTGGTATAGGAACAGGCATATAGATCAATGGAATAAAATTGAGATTCCGGAAGCAAAAGCTAAATTTCTCAACCAACTCATCTTCGACAAACACTCCACCACCTACCACTGGGGAGAGGAGAACCTATTCGGTAAATGAGGCTGGGGAACCTGGCTGACCACATGCAGAAGACTTAAACAGGACCCCTATCTATCCCCATGCACAAAGGTTAATTCCAAGTGGATCAGAGACCTAAATGTAAAACCTCAAACCATAAGAACCTTACAAAAGGAAGGAAATAACCTCATGGAAATCATACTGGCATCCATTCCTGAACAGAACCCAAACTCACAGCTCATAAGAGAGAAGATAGACAAGTGGGACCTTATTAAACTGACAAGCTTCTGCAAGCCAAA
>NW_007085694.1:0-575 GCF_000164805.1 Carlito syrichta
CCCTATTTCCTCAAACACAATGGGTCGAAGGCCCCACTGTCAAGTGATTCGAGCCTGGGTCCTGATTAATTATCCTACATGGGAGTTTAAACGTCGACTGAACTTCTATGGCAGAATATCATATAATAATAATATAGACACTTGGACTTGAGTATGTTGTATCTTTTGCTCTTGTGCCAGCATGAGCTCCATGGAGCTCTTTCACACCATTACACAGAAGAAGGTGTGAGGTCTAGGAGCTACGCCTGATCCATTGAAGGCTGCTCTTGAGAGCAGTGCCCAGGAAAGGAGGGACCTGGAGCCATACCAGACTGACAGTCAGTCACCCAGGTGTCATGGAGCAAGTTCCGCGGGAGGGCCATGACCGGAACGGGAAGCAGGAGGCAGTTAAGGAAGGATGTAGCTTCTGATAACAAATCTCCAATGTGATACGAAATTGGAGTTTCCAGATCGCACACATATATGACATTAGAAAAGAGAAACGGGCAAGAATCATCTCTACAATACATCCTAAAATTAGCCGGGCGTGGTAGCACGCTCCGGTATTTAGAGCTACTTAGAAGGCTGAAGTTGAT
>NW_007085695.1:0-547 GCF_000164805.1 Carlito syrichta
AAATTTATTTCAGGTGTAACTCTACAGGCCTAAAAACTGTTCACCAGGAAAATAATCAAGTTCTGACATCAGAGATCGTCCACTATCAAAGAATTTGTTAAAAAAGAGAAACTTGGAGAGACAGGGAAGATGGTGGCTGAGCCAATCAGACTATGCGAGTCCCCGTGTGAGTGAGTGAGTATATGGAAAATGTTGTGTGTGTGCTGGTGAGCGAGTGGGTGTGTGAGAGGCTGACTGAATGAGGACTAGGGTGCTAGCAGCCAGGTCTCTCCTGGTGCAGTGGTTGGTGCCACAGCATCTGGGCTTGGATCCTTGCGAATCCTGGGATGCAGAAACTAAGCACCATTTTCTCTTTCTTCTCTTTTCTTCTTTTTAATCAACAACCCCCCAACCCCCTGCAAGAAAATGCTGGGAGAGGCTGTCTAAGTGTGGCTTGTGAGCGGGTGACCAGGTCCCTGGTTCAACAGCAGGTGCTGCAGCTTCTCACTTTGTCCTTGGCTTTTTTCTGGCTGGCAGAAGAGGAGCACCACTTTTTTTTTTAAAGAAT
>NW_007085696.1:0-872 GCF_000164805.1 Carlito syrichta
ATCTTTCATCTAAATTACCATTACCTTCCCCTCCACTTCACAATAGTCTTCTAATCAGTCACAGTGCTTCTACTCCATCCCTTCTTACACTAAATACAGTGATTTTTTTGAAAGCAGGATTTATTGAGAGGACAGAAATGCTCCCACAGTGGGAAGAGACCCAAGGGAGTTGCTTAAGAAATTTTATAACAAATGAATTAAGATCATATCACTCCCTTGCTCAAGGAATTCCCACACTACTTAGAGAAATTTCCAACTCACCATGGCTTTCAAAGGCTCCATATGACTGGACTTCTGTTCTGCCTCTTTGAATCCATCTCTTATCACTCTTTGCCGTCACTGTGTTCCAGACACCTGGAATTCTTGTTGTGGCTTGAACATGTCAAGATCTCTCTTACTTTTATAGTTCACACACTTAATCACTATCAAGACTTTATGCACTCCTCCCTTTATTTATGGCAGTCAGTTATAAAACAATAGCATTCTCTAGAGGTCCCATTGTAACCCAAGCTCTGGCTTTATTTTTCACCATAATAATTACCACTAACCAGAAGAAGAGAATATATTTGTTGGTTTCTTCTGTATTCTTCCACTAAAATGCTAAAAGTAGGAGCCAAGGATCATATGTTATTCAGCACTATGTTGCCAGTGCCTAGAATAGTGTCTGCTACTTGGTAAGCACTCAAATGTTGGCTGAATAAGCTGTTGAAAGACTGGTTTTATATGTATATATATCTTGTGGATACAAGTTATCTCTTTATCATTCTTGCATCATGTCTCTCACTATTTTACTAAACAAGTCATATTTGTCAAACTCTACTTCAATCACTTTTTGTAACAAAAATGCTATTAAAAATATTCCCAAACAAGCA
>NW_007085697.1:0-1625 GCF_000164805.1 Carlito syrichta
GCTGGAGCCCAGCAGATTGAGGCTGCGGTGGCCGGGACCGTGCCACTGCACTCCGGTCTGGGCTATAGAGTGAGACTCCGACTCGAAAAAATACACTCACTTAAATGCAAACACAGGAATACTATTGCTTCTGAGAGACTAATCATATCTATGATGCAAGGAACATTTATTGAGCACACACGGCATCCTTAATTATTCTGAACCCTCATCAAGTTTTTATTTATTTAATCCTCATAAAAACTTTATGAAATAGGTACAGTTATCATCCCTTTGTTGCAGATAAGTAAAGGGTAATTAACCTGCCCAGTGTCATGTTGCTGTGTGAGCTGGAACTGGAACTTGAACCCAGGAAGTCTTGGGCGTAGCTTTCCTGATACATAAATCTAAAACCTGGTCAGTACACCCAAAGCAAGAGAGCCACTGGTTCTACCAATCTGGTAGCTTTTTTTTACTATGATTACTGCTTGGGAGAAGAAAAAAAAATAGTCATTGAAATTTCACTAGAGATTTAAACATTAAATCAAGAGTTTGAAGCATGACTCGTTTTAAGCCAGTTGAGTTTATCTACATTAACTTCAGCTAACAACTCAGGCTATATCTACTATAGTTGCCACTATTTGTTGGAGAAAAAACAATTTTCCTCTTTTAGCAAGATGAGCAAATAATTTGTTTTGTAGCTAAGACTTACCTATGATTGGATTAAGCATTTTCTTCAGATGTTAAATACTGTTTCCCCCACACACACCCCCTGAAACAGTCTCACTCTTTCACCCATGCTGGCATGCAGTGACATGATCACAGCTCATTCCAGCCTTGACTCTTAGGTTTAAGCAATCCTCCCTCCTCAGCCTCCCAAAGTGTTGGGATTACAGACCATTGCACCTGGCTCTTTTGCTAAATACTTACCTAGCTTGTGGTTTTCTTTTTCACTCTCATTAAAGGGTGAGTCTTTAAATCTTATTTTCTCAAAATTCCTTACCTTAAAATGCTGCTGTAAAACCTTGGACTTTAAAAAGTTGTAAAGGTTCTAGTTAAGAGATTAGTAATGATGAAAGGAAGGATAACAGGCCAAGAGTACGTGGACAGAGAGCATCACGTGGCTTATTCTGCTTTGAATAATGCTGGTGGCATTTGCAGTAATGCTTCTACGATGCCTGAGCAAAACCGGTTTATTCCCTGGGAAGTGATGCAGACCACAAGGCCAGCACTTTTGCTTAATGCTTGGGTACTCCATGGCTGTCTCCTGCATGATGTTCATAAGAACTTAGAAATGGATACTTAACTTATGAATAATAGTTCTCTGAATAGAACAGTAGTTCAAAAATGGGCAAGAGTTTAGCTTTCCATTTAAAAAAGGAAAATTGATTAGGATTCCTCTGTTTCCTTTCATTACTGAGGGTGTCAGATGATTCTGTAAGTGAAACCCCAATTTTCTCTTGTCTGATGAAGCTGTTATAAGTGTAAGTGTTTTGACATTGACTTTGACATAAAAGAATTGTTGAATCAAACTCTTTAATCTCAGTGCCAGGCCTTGTACTCATTCTTGAGTTTATGTACAGGACTCTTTTTTGTACACCTGTGACCTCACTTCTCATGCTATATCTTGACTTAGTAGACCCAAACAC
>NW_007085698.1:0-827 GCF_000164805.1 Carlito syrichta
TAGGTAGCTAGCTAGTTCAGTCAGCTGGCTATCCAGCTGGCTAGCTAGGTATCTAGTCAGTTATGTCAGCCTGATAGCCAGCTGGCAGGCTACTTATGTCACCTAGTTAAGTCAGCGGGCTTGACAGTTGGCTAGCTAGGTAACCAGATAATTACGTCAACTGTCTAGCCCACTGGCTAGCTAGTTAAGACACCTAGTTAAGTCAGCCGACTAACTATTTAGCAAACTAGTTAATTCAGCTGACTAGCAATCTGGCAGACTATATAAGTCAGTTAGTTAAGTCAGGTGGCTAGCCAGATGACTAGCTAGGCAGCAAGATAGTTAACTCAGTTTGCTAGACAGCTGGCTAGCTAAATTACTCAGCGAGTTAATTCAGCTGGCTCGCCAGCTAGCTAACTGGTTAGAAAGCTAAAGTCAGTTGGGTAGCCAGCTGGTTCACTAGTTAAGTCATCTATCTGAGTCAACTGGCTAGAGAGCTGGCTAGCTGGTTAAGACAACTAGTTAAGTCAGCTGGCTAGCAACCTGGCTAGCTAGGTAGCAAGCTAGTTTAGTCAGCTAGCTGGCAAGCGGGATAGCTTGTTAAGTCAGCTAGTTAATTCAGTTGGCCTCCCAGCTGCCTAGCTAAGTAGCTAGCTAGTTAAGTCAGAATGCTAGAGACTTGGCTAGCTGGTAAAGGCAGCTAGTTATTTCAGCTGCCCATCCAGCTGCCTAGCTAATTAAGTTAGCTGGTCAGCCACCTGGCAAGATGGTTAAGTCAGCTAGTTCAGTCAGTTGGCCAGGCAGCTGGCTAGCTAGGTAGCTAGTTAGTTAAGTCAGCTAGTATGTCA
>NW_007085699.1:0-1034 GCF_000164805.1 Carlito syrichta
AAAAAAAAACAAAACAAAAAAATAAAAATAAAGAATTACTAAACAGGTAATGTTTTGTGTTGAACTGTGTGCCTCTAAAATTCATCTGTAGAAGGCCTAATCTTCAATATCTCAGAATGTAATCTTACTCGGAAACAGGAGAAAGACCCCAAAAAAACAAAATTGTCTTTTGGAGAGTGGGTTCCCTGTAGTACAAATGCCCCCCACTAGGTAAGTGTCTTAGGAACCCATCGGCATCAGTGTGTCATCTAGTATACTGAGAGGTTGCATTCAGCTTCAGTGAATTTTTGTTATGATTCTTTCAACACATTTGCCCATTTCATGGTAGGTGATTTACAGGTATGTCTGTCCACACCATTGAATGTTCAGCAGTTTTTGACCAAAAGAAGCTGGAACCTAATGCTCCACCTTCCCTGTTCACCTGATCTCATTGTAACCAAATTTTTCTTTGTTTCCACAGATGAAAAAAGTCCTCTAAGAGAAACATTTTGCCAATGTAGAAGAGGTGAAATAAAAAATGTCAGAGGCACTAGAAGGCACCAAAATGGATGAGCTCAAAAACTGTTTTGAGCAATGAAAAAAGTGTCTCAATAGATATACTGCATCACACAGAGAGTATATTGGTGGTGACTGAAGTCTAAACATGTGAAGACAAATACAAAACATTTTATAAATAAATGCCTTTTTTTTGAGGTCCCTCCTTTTAGAATTGCTTTGGATATAATTAGTTAAGATGAGGTCATATTGGAGCAATGTGGTTCTCTAACACAATATGACTAATGTTCTTATGAGAAGAGGAAATCTGGGCACATACAGCAAACAAGGAATGTACCAGGTGAAGATGAAAACAGAGATGGGGGTGATGCATTTACAAGCCAGAGAATATCTAAACTGCTGGCAAACCCTCAGCAGCTGGGGAAAGGCATGAACCAGATTCTCCCTCAAAGTCCTCGGGGTAAGCAACCCTGCTGACACCTTGATTTGGACTCCCTGCCACCAGAACTGCCAGACAAGACACCTCTGTTCTTAAACCT
>NW_007085700.1:0-797 GCF_000164805.1 Carlito syrichta
CAAATAAATAGTAGAGGCACACCTCCTGCATTATTTCCTACATGAATGGACTCAGGAGAAGCTACTTGTTGCAATATTCTACTGCCCATGAGCAGTTTAATAAGGTGGTAAGACATGGATACTCTCTCTTACGCTTCTGTAAAAAATATGAGTAGGGAAAATGAATAAAGAACACCCTCTCGAATAAATGGTGCTGGAAAGACAAGACAGTCATATACAGAAGGATGAAACTGGACCCCATTTCTCACCATACATAAAAATCAACTCAAAATGGATTAAAGATTTAAATGTATGACCTGAAACTATAAAAATGCTAGAAGAAAATGTAGGAAAACCTCTGCTGGACATGGTCTAGGCAAAGAATGTATAAGACCTCAAAAGCGTAGGCAACAAAACCGAAACTTAACAAATGAGACTTAAACTGAAAAGCTTCAGCGCAGTGGAAAAAAATGATCAACTAAGTGAAGAGAAAACTTGTTCAATGGGAGAAAATATTTGCAAAATTTCTGTTCAACAGGAGAATGATATCCAGAATATACAAAAAATTCAAATAACCCAACAGAAGAAAAAACCTAAATAACAAACAAAAAATAATTCATTAAAAAATGGGCAAAGTGTCACCCCCCCCCTTGGGTCTCCTTCCACTGTGGGAGCTTTCTGTCCTCTCAATAAATCCTGCTTTCTCAAAAAAATAAAATTAAAATCAAAAATGATCAAAGACATGAACGGACACATGCAATTACCACCCACAAGTATATGAAAACTGTTCAACATTTCTCACCATCAAGGAAATGCAA
>NW_007085701.1:0-1564 GCF_000164805.1 Carlito syrichta
CCAAGGATGAGGAAGGTTTGGTATAGAAGTCAAATGAAAGTAAATGGGTTGATGTTTTTACCTTGAGCTTTTAAAAGACAGGGTATTTCAGTTATTTATTATCACATAACAAAATGACACCAAAAGTTAATGGTTTAAGACAGCAACAACAATCATTTATTTTCTCTCAGGAAATGGGTCGGGAATTGGGGAGGACTTAACTTAGTGGTTCTGGATTGGGGCATCTTGTGTGATTGCAGTTAGATAGTGACAGGAGCTGTAGAAGCAAGCTGGTGGTTAGCTAAGCATCTCTATTTTCAGGTAGATACAAGGCTTCCCCCTGTGGTCTCTCTCTGTGGCTTCTTTACAGCATAAAGCACACCAGCTCCCAAGGGAAAAATACATCACCTTTTATGACTGGGGAAGTCACACACTTCTACCACCTTCACTGACAAGTCATAAGCCCACCCAAATTCAAGGGTAGGGGATTAGACTATACCTGTAGATGGGATGGGATGATGACAAGTATAGGAGATACTGTTGTAGCCATTAAAAAAAAAAAATCTTCCACAGTGGGCCTGGCACACAGTAAAGTATTTAATACATGTTAAATAAATGAAACAAAATGAGATTCACAGTTATTTATTTTATCCCATTAGGGAATATTAGGCAAATGTGTATAAAATAATATCTATGAAGCTGGGCTCGGTGGCTCAGCCTGTAATCCCGTGCCTTGGGAGGCTGAGGTGAGTCAATTGCCTGACCCTGCGGGTTCAAGACCTGCCTGGGCAACTAGGTGAGACCTCATCTCTACAACAAATCAAAAAATTAGCCAGGTGTGGTAGCGCGTGACTGTAGTAACAGCTACTTGGAAGGCTGAGGCAGAAGGATCGCCAGAGCCCAGCAGGTTGAGGCTACGGTGGCTGGAAGCGGCCACTGTACTCTAGTCAGGGCGACAGAATGAGACTCCAACTCAAAAATAATAATAATAATAATTGTGTATTAATAATAATAGTAACATATTAGCTATCATTTGTTGAGCTCTTAGTTTGTGCCAGGCACTAAGCTAATTTATTTACAAGCATTTAATCCCCACAAGGGAGACTGGTACTATGATAACTCCCAGTTTTAGATGAGAAATTGAGGCCCAGAGTTGTAACTTGAACCAGGTTACCTAACTAATAAGTCTGTGTGGCACATACATATACACAAACATACAACTTAATTTGTCCACCATTCACAGACAAATATGCAAATGTGTGAATAATGTATAACTTTCTTATAACATTAATCCATAATTTCCACAAATGACTTCCAACATTTTTGTCAGTATCATCAGAGAGAGAGAGTCAGAAACAGCAGTCTTGAGTACAGTAACTGGCATATGGAAGGCATAGTTGTTTCTCTCCTCTTAAAGCGTGTGAGGTATTTTGTATTGTTCAGAGCTGCAGCCTCAGCTCAGAATAGTAGTTGGTACATCAAAGGTGGTCCACATCAGTGGGAGGAATCATGTTTAATGAGGAAGAAACAGTGACTTATGTAACACTACGTTATGGGCCACGCATGTAAACAGAAGAGAACAGTT
>NW_007085702.1:0-1074 GCF_000164805.1 Carlito syrichta
AAATAACTAAACAAGTCTTTTATTCTCAGTCGTCCTTCTAATCCTTTGAAATATTTCTTCCACATTACTTTCCATAATTTAAAAAAGGCCAATCCTATCAATCCTTCCCATTTTCCTTTCTTGCTGCTCCTCCCTATTTCCTCAACCACAATGGGTCGAAGGCCCCACTGTCAAGTGATTCGAGCCTGTGTCCTGATTAATTATCCTACATAGGAGTTCAAACGTCGACCGAAGTTCTATTGCATAATAGCATATAATATAGTCACTTGGACTTGAATATGTTGTATCCTTTGCTCTTGTGCCAGCATGAGCTCCATTGAGCTCTTTGACACCAGTACATAGACGATGGTGTGAGATCTAGGAGCTTAGCCTGATCCAGTGTAGGCTGCTCTTGAGAGCTGTGACCAGGTAAGGCGGGACCTGGAGCCATACCAGACTGATAGGCAGTTACCAAGGTGTCACGGAGCAACTTCCGAGTAAGGGACATGACCAGAAACGGAAGCAGGAAGCTGTTACTGAAGGATGTAACTTCTGATAATAAATCTCCAATGTGATACAAAATAGGGGTTTGTAGATCGCACAGAAATATAACTTTTAACAAATAGCAATGGGCGAGACCTGATCTTTACAACAAATCAAAAAATTAGCCGGGCGTATTCGCGCGCACCTGTAGTTCTGGCTACCTGAGAGGCTGAGGCAGAAAGATTGCTGGAGCTCAGCAGTTCAAGGCTGTGTTGTCCGAGAGCGTGCCACTGCACTCCAGTATGTGTGACTGAGTGAGACTGCAACTGAAAAAAAAATATATAAAGATCAGTACTAAAAATTGAAAACTTTGTGAGAACTCTGTTCAGAATTTTTTGGGGGGCCCATGGGCTCCCTTTTTCTTTAGATTGTGTGAGAGAGAGAGAAAGGGAGAGGGAGAAATGAGAATGTTATACATTTTCCAGCACATTTATATCATTCTTCCTGAGAGCGTTACTTTCCTATGAACTCCCTGTGACTCTTTGGAAACTCTTTTTGGAATCTCTCATATATTTGACCTATATTCTTTAACATTTTTCACAAATCTTAAAA
>NW_007085703.1:0-1521 GCF_000164805.1 Carlito syrichta
CCTCGACCTGCTGGGTTCCGGCGATCCTTCTGCCTCAGCCTTCCGAGTAGCCAGAATTATAGGCATGTGCAACAATGCCCGGCTTATTTTTTGATTTATTGTAGGGATGAGGTCTCGCCAAGTTGCCCAGGCTGGTCTCAAACCTGAGGGCTCAGGCAATCCACTCACCTCAGCCTTCCAAAGCGCAGGATTACAGGCTGAGCCACGGAGGCTGGCTCTTTTTTTTTTAAGATGTGGGGTGCAATTCAGGTTTAGGTATACAAACATTGATTATGCAGGGACCCTTGTTGATGAGACATGTCCCTCCCTCCCCTGGCAGTTTCCCTCAACTGCCAATCCCACCCCCTGTCTCTGGCAGTTTCTCACTGCTGCCAATCCCTTTCTTATAGGATTATGATAATTGTTCAAGGTTTGCTTATGAGTAAGAATGTAGGGTCCTCTGTTCCCTGTTTCTGTGATAGATCCCTGAGTATGATTGACTCCAAATTCATCCAAGTGACTGAAGTCCTCCCAAGGAATCTCCTTGTGCACCCCAACAAAATGATTGAAAAAAAAAGCAGGACACAGCAAATGGAAGTTGCTCTCAGTGACCAGAGACTGGCACCAGTGTGAGGTCACAGGCTTGTGGTTACACAGGCCATAGGATGTTGCAGCCACCTGTCATGCACAGAAGGCCGTGGATTCTCAGAGCATCATTTCCAACACAGAGCAGGAGAGCATGGACACTCCACTGCAGATTGCCACCAATAGAGTACACAGCTACCCAGAAGTCCCAGTCTGTCCAGGAAAAGGTGACACCACTAAAGAGAACCTGTACTTTCAGCAGCTTTAAAACAGTAAGTTTGTCATTACTGAGATTTTTCACCTATTTACACAATATGTCAAAGTTGGGGGCTGTGTCCTGGGTATTCTCCAAGTCCATTCCCCACCCTTCTTTGCCTGGCTCTATCCCCAAGAGGATGACTTCTAAGGACTGCATCACCAGGCTTCCTTGGCCTTGGACTTCAGAAGGGATCTGGCGAATGGGAATCACTAGCAGGTGATCAAAAGGCAGAAGAGAGCCCAAGGGGCTCTCCCCTCTACCCTAGTTCTTTCAACTGCTTTTTCTCTGGGTCCCATCTCCAGCCTGGTGGTGATCTTCCCATGGCCACAGCTGTCACCAGGCTCCAGGACCATTCCTTGTTTAGGATAAGAGTGGTCATGACTTCTCAGTATTGCTAGCTCCTGGTCCTGACTTTCCTTCTCAGTGTCTTTAATGTGCTCATACCTTTGTAAACAACCTCTTTATTCAACGCTATTCAATTAAAAACCTTTTAGTGTGACCTCTTCTTCTGTGCCCTTAACTAACAGACACTTTTAAATCTTAATAGAAAGGGTAGAACTTTATACAGGCACTAGAAGAAGAAGGTGAATTGTTTTTTATCTTTCCTTCCAAGTTTATCTAACAAATCATTTGTGGTGTGTGTGTGTGAAAGAAAGAGGGAGAGAAAGAGGGAGTGAGGGAGAGGGAGAGAAAATTTG
>NW_007085704.1:0-715 GCF_000164805.1 Carlito syrichta
TTTGTTGTTTACCTTCTGACTTACACTGTTTCTCGATTTTATTGCCCTGTCTCTGTGTTGCTATCAGTACTCTTTAGTACTATGTAGCTATCAGTACTCTTTCTTACATGTCTTTCTTCACCTCTTCCCAGACCTGTGTTTCGTTCTCACCTGATAGTTGGTATGTATATCTGTTTTCCCTCTCACGCTTCTCTCTTTCTAACTCCCTATTGACCCCCCCCTTCCTCCATTATTTTCCTCTTCTATATGCCCCCTTTTTAAATCTAGGGACCAAGACTGCATACTGCTGAATAGACAGACTGTAAAGCAGAGGGAAAAGTGAACAAAGCCAGAAGACCCTCATAAGGAAGAACAGGTCATTGCAGAAGAGAAATAAAAGCAACCCCACCTTCCCTCAAAAACAGAATTGAAGAGGGGGAGGGAAAGGGGGAGAGGGAGAAAAATCTACAGAAATGAAGAAAAAACCAAAAGAAGAGTATGGGTCTCTCCCAGACGCCTGGGAGAGCAGACACTGAGAAAACTGACTTTGGAATAAAAAACAATGAAAAGTCCCCAGAATGAAGGGTCTCAAAATGAAAATGTAGATATCAAAACAATAATGGAGAGATTAAAAAGAATTGAGGAGACACAGAAGAAACTAGGAAGGAGCTGATATCTGAGATACCAGCAATACAGAATACTGCGAATGAAATAAATAACAAATTGATAAGCATGG
>NW_007085705.1:0-813 GCF_000164805.1 Carlito syrichta
GGCTACTTTTCTGAGAAAGTCATTCAAAACTGTGAGGCCCTTGTGATCACTTTTTCTCACATCAAATCTTTCATGTGTCCCTCCCTTGAAAGGCTTTTCTCTCTTCCACAGAATAAATACCGATCTCAGGTTCCAGAGTACTCTACTCTCTTCAAGGAAGCATTCTAAGAGTTGGTGATTCCTCTTCACATACCTGCACAGGTTCTGTAGCCCCTTGGTGGCCCTTATCTCTGGGTCACCCCAGCGAAGTCACAAGAGTGATTTTTCTCAGCAGAAGAGACACTCTGGGTGGCTGACTGACTGAAAGGATGAAAATCTGTCATATTAGTTGCTGATTAGACTGGACAGCTCATTAAGGATCATCATGCCAGTATCTTTCACCGGCCCTGATGGCCCCTTTCAGAGGAAGGTATCGGTTAACCATCTATAAAACAAGTTCTACTATCCTGGTCCTAGGAAATTGATTGAACCAGGAACTGAGACCCCAAGAGTGTCTTTCTGAGTCAAACTGTGATCAGATTCCCCTGCTCTGAGGCTCAAAAGTAAGAGAATAGATGACCCAAGAGAGTGAGAATATAAGACTGAGTTGACTGTCACAAAAAAGAAGCAAGAGACCACTTTCCAGGGCTGCCTCAGAGCCCAAAGTATCTAACCTTGCAACTAATGATCACTTCTCCCTTTCTCTAAAGCTCAGGGTAGAGTGTTTTTTCAAAGCAAGTCAGAGAAAGCCTAGCACACAGTTGGTTTATCTGATACGGATGCAGTAAATAAACGTTTCGATTATGCAACTCTCAAGGTCAGGGTCACTCTTTC
>NW_007085706.1:0-651 GCF_000164805.1 Carlito syrichta
CGTATTACATTGGATGTTCAAGATCCATTATATGAGTGAGAACATGTGATACTCAGATCTTTGTTTCTGTGAAAGGTCACTTAGTATTATAGACTCTAGTTCCATCCAGGTGGCTGCAAAATTCATGATTTTGTTCTTTTTTTATGACTGCATAGTATTCCATTGTGTATATGTACCACATTTTTAAAATCCAGTCCTCTTTTGATGGACAGCATGGTTGCTTCCAGGTTCTTGCTATTGTGAACAATGTTGCGATAAACATACGTGTGCAGGTATCTTTTTGATAGAGTGATTTGAGTTCTTCAGTATATATTCACAGTAGGGGGATTGCAGAGTCATATGGGAGGTTGATATTTAGAGCTTTTAGGAATTGCCACACTGCTTTCCACAGAGGTTGCACTAGTTTACACTCCCACCCACAGTGTAGAAGTGTTCTCTTTTCGCCACACCCTCTCCAGCAGCTGTTATTTTTTGAATCATTGATAATGGCCATTCTGACTGGAGTTAGATGATATCTCAGCGTGGATTTGATTTGCATTTCCCTGATGATTAGTGAGGTTGAACATTTCTTCATGTGTCTGTTGGCTGCTCGGATGTCTTCCTTTTGTGAAAGTATCTGTTCATATCTTTTTGCCCATTTTTATAATGGGG
>NW_007085707.1:0-758 GCF_000164805.1 Carlito syrichta
CACATTGGTCTGGTATGAATACCAGAAGAATAGAAGCCTGGAGATTCAGTCAAAACAAATAAATCCATCATTATCTGGGTATTTCTCTATCTCCTTTCTTAAGGAAGTTTTATAGAACTAGTACTTTTGGTAATCATAACAGTAATTTCCTCAAACTTCTAAGCTTCTGTTAAAGGTGTGTAGGTCCATAAAATAGTTTTTAAAAACATAAATTGAGTGAGAACCTGGGTTTGGTGGCTAATCCCAGCAGTTTAGGAGGCCAGGGTAGGAGAAGCTTAAGCCCAGGAGCTCAAGTCTAGCTTGGGAAGCATAGTGAGATCTTGTCTTTAAAAAAAACCAAAAACTTTAAATTATCCAAATACAGTGAGGTGCACCTATAGTCCCAACTACTCAAAAAGATGAAGTGGGAGGATCGCCTGAGTTTGAGGCTGCAGTGATCCATAATCATGCTACTACACTTCAAGCTGGGTGACATAGTGATACCACAACTCAAAACAAGTCAGCCACAACAAAAAAAGGAATTGGGTGGGAAGTCACCAGGTCCTACTATGAGTGGATATAAAAATCATATAGGACCTTGGTGGGATGCTCATCTAGTGATACTCTCCCCATGGCTCCTATGATCAGTTAAGCACTGTGAAATGCTTTTGCAGGTTTTACCATGGTGGGCTGCTGACTCTCATGGCTTCATTTACCTCTGGCAGCCATTTTGACTTGTAGTCTCTGCATTCTGGTAACCTTTTATTCTTGTTCTATCA
>NW_007085708.1:0-760 GCF_000164805.1 Carlito syrichta
CACATAAATGGGTGCTTAAAAGCAATCCATTGGGTGTGAAAGGAAACATTAGGGAGGGGCAGCTAATTCATCTGTTGGAGCAGTTTGTCAAATATTTAGAGGAAGCTGTTATTTGTGAGTCTGACAGAATAAGCCAAGAGCTAGCCTGGAGGGAAAGGAGACAAAGAACAGGCCTGGGTGGATATTTTTGGCACAGGGGTCACATAAGCAAAGTACTGAGGAAAGAAGCAGCCTAGAGGGAGTAGGGAAGCCAGGGGCAGGAGACAGAGAAGAAAAACCTGAGATAAGGAAGGGCTCAGAGGGACAGGAGTGAAATAGATACCTGGGGAGCTACAAACAGAATGGTATGGGCCTATCTGAATTGTACATTTCTCTGTAGGTTACATAGAGAATAGATTCAGGAAGGCAAGAGTGAAAATCAGAAGACAAGTCAGAAGTCTAGAGCAATAGGTGAGTCAATAGATGGTGAAGGCCTGACTGAGAACAGCAGGGGGAAGGAGAAGGAAGAGGGGACAGGCCAGAGCACCGAGATACAGCAAAATATGTAGTAGAAGTCCTCCTACTTAACACATCCATGCTATTAGCTTCAGGCATCTCAATTACTTGAGCCCATCACAGCCTCATAGAAGGTAATCGAAAACAAATATTCCAAGCCTTACTTATTACTATTATTCTAGGTGCCTACTTTATACTTCAACGTCAGAATATTTTTGAGACATTTTTCACTATCTATGACCGGGTTTATGGCTCAACATTCTTT
>NW_007085709.1:0-836 GCF_000164805.1 Carlito syrichta
CCCAGCTCTCTTAACTAGCTGATATAACCAGCTAGCCAGCTGCCTAGCCAACTGATTTTACTAGCTCACTACCTAGCTAGCCAGCTGGCTAACCAGCTGACTTAATTAGCTGACTTAACTAGCTAGCTACCTAGCTAGCCAGCTGATTTAATAGTTAACTAACTAACTAACTACCTAACTAGCCAGCTGATTTAAATAGTAAGCTAGCCAGCTAACTACCTGTCTAAAAAACTGACTTAAATAGTTAGCTCCCTAGCTAGCTAGCTGACTTAACCAGCTAGCTAACTAGTTAGCTTACTCGTTATCTAATGTGCTAGCTAGCTGACTTAACCATCTGACTTAATTTGTTAGCTAACGAGCTAGCTAGCTGAATTAACCAGTTGACTTATCTCTTTGGCTAACTAGCTAGCTAGCTGACTCATCCAGCTGACTTAACTAGTTAGCTAACTATCTAGCTAACCTACTCAAGCAGCTGACTCAAACCGTTTGCTAACTAGATAGCTAGCTGACTCAATCAGCTGACTTAACCCATTAGTTAACTAGCTAACTACCTGACTCAACCTGCTGACTTAACCCATTAGCTAAGTACCTAGCTAGCTGTCTCAAACAGCTGACTAAATTAGAAAGCTGACTTAACTAGCTGACTTGCTAGGTGACTTTACTACTTAGTTAGCTGACTTAACTGGCCAACTTAACTGGTTAGCTAGCTGACTTAACTACCTGAATTCATATTTAGCTAACTATTTAACTAGTTGAATATCTAGCTGATTTAATAATTAGCTGTCTAGTTAGGTAGCAGACTTAAGTAGCTGACTTAAATAGATAGCTAACTAGGG
>NW_007085710.1:0-917 GCF_000164805.1 Carlito syrichta
TCTTCTCTCATTTTATTTTTCTTTTAAATATAAAAAGAAAAATTTTCCCGGAGTTTTTCATGGATTGAAAGTCAAAATTAGTGTCCTTGCCTTGGGGCAAGGTCATTTCTGAGGGACTCGGAACAGAGTCAAGGTGTGAAATGAGGCAACGTGGAGAGGGAGTCACCTCAGGGGGCTCTTTAGGGCCCTGCTTCCCTTGCTGGAGTAGGAATCCCATTGTTTAAAGATAACAGAGCCACTTTAGACCAAGCATATACAACTCACAGCCTGCAGGCCTCATGCAACCCAGGACAGCTAGTCGTGCAGCTCCAGAAACTCTTTAAACATTATGTGTTTTTTAGTGTTTATTTTCTTCATGACCCCATGCATAGTTCCATTTTGAAGTTCACAAGGATGGCTTATCTATGGCATCACTTTGGGGCAGCACATACATTTATGAGCAGCTGTTTTCAATCATGAACCCCTCGAGGAGTAAAATTCAAGCAAATATTTCTGAAGAGCACCTTTTGAGAACCAAACAAGAATTGCTGCTCCTGGGTGTGAGAGACAATAAGTGACCTGTCTCCACTGTAGCAGGGAGAGCTATTTTCTGAAAGCCTGGGCCAGCAGGCTTATGTCCCTGAGTGACAGCCTCGGGTTGTCCCATGGGATTATCCAAGCAGAATCCATAGAAGGTCCCGGGCAGATAAGCATATTCCATGGCAGAAGAGTCCTGTGTCCTGGGCCCTGATTCAAACTGGATGGGGCCACTTTGAATGCATATGTTGGGACTGCTATTCCGTTCCCATGGTGCATGTGTTGGGACTGCTGTTCCCAAAACCCCAGACACACTGGGGGTGGTGCCAGGAAAAGTTCTCAGCCCACAGGGCCTCCCTGCAAGGTGAGCTTGCCTGCTTGTCTTTCTGGGTGTTTTAGAC
>NW_007085711.1:0-741 GCF_000164805.1 Carlito syrichta
GTGATTCCCATTCGCCAGATCCCTTCTGAAGTCCAAGGCCAAGGAAGCCTGGTGATGCAGTCCTTAGAAGTCATCCTCTTGGGGATAGAGCCAGGCAAAGAAGGGTGGGGAATGGACTTGGAGAATACCCAGGACACAGCCCCCAACTTTGACATATTGTGTAAATAGGTGAAAAATCTCAGTAATGACAAACTTACTGTTTTAAAGCTGCTGAAAGTACAGGTTCTCTTTAGTGGTGTCACCTTTTCCTGGACAGACTGGGACTTCTGGGTAGCTGTGTACTCTATTGGTGGCAATCTGCAGTGGAGTGTCCATGCTCTCCTGCTCTGTATTGGAAATGATGCTCTGAGAATCCATGGCCTTCTGTGCATGACAGGTGGCTGCAACATCCTATGGCCTGTGTAACCACAAGCCTGTGACCTCACACTGGTGCCAGTCTCTGGTCACTGAGAGCAACTTCCATTTGCTGTGTCCTGCTTTTTTTTTCAATCATTTTGTTGGGGTGCACAAGGAGATTCCTTGGGAGGACTTCAGTCACTTGGATGAATTTGGAGTCAATCATACTCAGGGATCTATCACAGAAACAGGGAACAGAGGACCCTACATTCTTACTCATAAGCAAACCTTGAACAATTATCATAATCCTATAAGATAGGGATTGTCAGCAGTGAGAAACTGCCAGAGACAGGGGGTGGGATTGTCAGTTGAGGGAAACTGCCAGGGGAGGGAGGGACATGTCTC
>NW_007085712.1:0-834 GCF_000164805.1 Carlito syrichta
CGTTACCATATCTCTGAGCTGCTCTTTACAGCTATTATAATTCCTCACGAGGATTTGATCAGGATTCACTGTGAAAGAGTGTGTGAAAGTGCTCTGATAAAAAAGAAAATAAATGGGGTGGATGCAGTGGACCATGCCTTTAATCCCAACACTTTGGGAGGTCAAGGCAGGCATCAAATTAATATTTGAGGACAGGAGTTCAAAATCAGCTTGGACAACATAATGAGACCCTAATCTTTACCAATTAAAAAAAAGTAAAGAAAGTGAAAAAAGTGAAATGAACCTCGTTTAAGCTATGGCTGAGCCGGTTATAAACCCTTCAGCCTTAGAGAGAAGGAGTAACACTCCAGGGAGCCAGTGACCCTGTCCTTAATAACGCTGTCCTATGAAGAACTATTTCCTCTTTCCGCATCATGAGTGCTGCTCAGTAAGCCATCACCATCCCTTATAAAACAGACTGATGGTGCCAAATGCTGGTGAGGATTGGAGATACTGGAGTGTAAACAGGTACAGCCACTTGCAGGAAACCCTTTGGCAGTTTCTTAGAAATTTTGCATATGTCTGCCTCACAACCAAGGAATTCTACTTCTAGGTATTTATTCAAGAGAAAGGAAAGCATATGTCCACAAAAAAGGTGTGTCCATACTGTATGTGGCAGCTTTATTCATAACATTGAAAGTCCCGGAACTATCTAGAGTGTCCATTATCAGAAGAGTGGTATGATACATTTTGATATATTCATAAAATGGGATACTATTCAGCTAAACCAAGAGATAATGATACATTCAACAGTGGTTGAATCTCAAAAACATTTTCAGGAAAATAAGTCAAACG
>NW_007085713.1:0-1234 GCF_000164805.1 Carlito syrichta
CTAAATTAGAGACCAATAGCTACTCGGCACAGTAGCCTCCCTCGGTTCCAGGGCGCCCTTGGATACCCAAATCTGCAGAGATGCTCAAGTCCCTCATATAAAATTCAGTAGTATTTGCAGATAACCTACACGCATCCTCCTCTGTGCTGTACATCCTGTCTAGATTACGTATAATACCTAATATAATGCAAACGCTATGTACATAGTTGCTATATTGTATTTTTATTTGGGTTATTTTTTTTCAAATATTTTTGATCTGCATTTTATCAATTCCATAGATGTGGAGCTCCCAGATACAAGGGCTCACTGTAGGGCTTTCTTGACACTATTATTTTTACATAAGTACTTTTAACTCAACTGAGTAATAAAGTAAAAGATACATCATATTTTACAAAGTACATCAGGAAAATGAATGTTATAGGTCGAGTAAACGTTAGTTGATGTTTATTGATAATGGAAAATCAAAAAGAATAAACTTGTCACATATATCCCACTTTTTGTATTTAATGTAAATTTTTCAATTATTACTTTTTCATCCTTACAAAAGATAATAAAATAAAAAGTTTTAAAGGAGAGTAAAAATATTTCAAAAATTCCTTGAGTTATGTCTCTGGTTTCTTTAGCCAACGGTCTGTCATCTTAAAGCTGGGAAATAAATTATAAGTCAACAACAAATTAAAGATCAAATGCTTCACACTCACAATTCACAACATACAGATATACCATCTAATAATTAGCTATTTACATAATCCCTGAAGAACTGCAAACAAGGTCAGAGGTTTACTTGCAAATTTATCCTATCAATAATGTGAAAGTTTATTGGTACTTAAAAACATAGATTATCTAAGACCTTTTAAAAATTACAGTATGAATCTTCCAGTTCTTGAAGAGAGCAACAGCACAAAAATAATATAAGCAATACCAACTTGTGTTTCTAAAAAACTGTCCAACTTGTATCACATCTGAAAGAAACTACCACCGCCAGGCTCAGTGGCTCAACCTGTAATCCCGTGCCTTAGGGAGGCTGAGGTGAGTAGATTGCCTGAGCCCGCAGGTTTGAGACCCGCCTGGGCAACTTCCCGAGACTTCATCTCTACAATAAATCAAAATGAGCCAGGCATGGTAGTGTGCACCTGTAGTTCCAGCTACTTGGAAGGCTGAGGCTGAAGGATCGCTGGAGCCCAGCCGGTGGAGGCTGCGGTGGCCAGGAGTGGCCACTACACTCCAGTCTGGG
>NW_007085714.1:0-768 GCF_000164805.1 Carlito syrichta
TGTGCTCTCCTCTCTCTGGGTTGTTCACAAGCTGGAATGCTCATTTGCTGTGATTGTAGGTGGAGCAGTTACTTTCTTGCTCAGGGGATCCCTGAGCATCCAAATCAGTGCCCAGAATCTACTCTTAATAGTAAGAAGAAAGACAGTGCAGTGAGGTGGTTAGAGCACAGGGTGTGGAGTTAATCATATTTAGACTCAAATCCCAGGTCTGTCCCTTACTAGCTGTGGGATACCAAGATACCACCAGCCTTGCTAGCCTCCGAGTTCTCATAGTTAAACCTCAAGGACTGACTGTGGGTGTTCCAGGTTGTAAAGGATTGGGAACTACCTGCATGTAGAGCACATAGCTAGTGGTAGTCATTCTTATTGTCTGCTTGACCAGTTCCATCAGGGTTGGGGCATTTTTGTTTGTTTGTTTTTTTAGTTGGAGTCTCACTCTGTCGCCCAGGCAGGAGTGCAGTGGCATGTTCCTGGCCACCACAGCCTCGACCCACTGGGCTCCGGCGATCTTTCTGCCTCAGCCTTCCTAGTAGCTAGAATTACAGGCAAGCGCTACCATGCCCGGCTGATTTTTTGATTTATTGTAGAGATGAGGTCTTGCCAAGTTGCCCAGGCGGGTCTCAAACCCGTGGGCTCAGTCAATCAACTCACCTCAACCTCCCAAAGCGTGGGATTACAGGCTGAGCCACCGAGCCCGGCTAAAAAAGTTTTTAAAAAGTTGAACATAATCAAGTAGGTAATATGATACCATTTCTGAAACAAGATATT
>NW_007085715.1:0-828 GCF_000164805.1 Carlito syrichta
TGTGACAATAGTCAGTTAACAATTGTTACCCAGGAAAGTGGTAGAAAATTATAAAAGGAGGAAATTTCATACATTTTTATGCTTTTGTATTTAGAAGCACAAATTACATTATGAATTTTCTATATGCTTTATAATTTATATGACATTCATATATAAACTATATAATTGTTAATAGCTAATTTTAAAATCAGCTCTAAACAAAGCAAAAATGCATGCCCAAAGAATAGAAACAGTGAAGAAAATAAAATACAGGAAGATTAAATTTCTTTCAAAGCAAATATTACTCATCATTCAATCTGAGTCAGGAAAATTATTTAATGTTACTCCCACAAACAAGTTTGAAATGACACCACATTCTAATATATGTGTCAGAAAGAATTAGTTATAAAATATATCCTGAGTCCTAGCTTGGGCAATTAGACAAGAGAAGGAAATTAGGGGTATCCATATAGACAAAGAGGAAGTCAAGATATCCCTCTTTGCTGATGATATAATCCTATACCTTGAAAATCCAAGATAATCTGTCAAAAACCTGCTTGCACTGTTTAAGTACTTTGGAAAAGTCTCAGGGTACAAAATAAACGTGCATTCCTATACATCAACAATAAGCAGGTAGAGACACAAATAAAAAGCACAATCCCTTTTACAATAGCCACAGAAGAATGAAATACCTCAGCATCTTCCAACTAGAGAAGTGAAGACCTTTACAATGAGAACTGCAAAACACTGCTCAAAGAAATCCAAGAAGACACAAACTTATGGAAAATTATTTCATATCATGAACAGGAGAATCAACATTGTTAAAATGTCCATCCTACTAAAGGTAAT
>NW_007085716.1:0-802 GCF_000164805.1 Carlito syrichta
ATGAATTTTCTTAGTTCTTATCTTCATGATTAAACAGTATGCTATAATTTCAACGTTGTCCCAATATTTCTGCTAACTGTGATTTAATTGACCCTCTCTACCCCAGGTTAAAATGACAGCAGTCATAAGTCTGGATGTTCTGAGACACCTGCACTTTCAAATATTCATTGTTACTGGTCCCTCATCCTTACTCATTTATGAGCACTAAATACCTCCTGCTTCTAGGCTCTGTGTCATCTTGTCTTTGTGTCACACCTGAGATGGAGGATTTATAAATCTTTAAAAACAGATGAGAAAAAAATCACAGGAGATTCAGAATCAACTGTTGAGTCACATTATCAACATAGTAGTCATAGAGAAGCCTAATGTTAAAATTAGCAATGAAATCAGGTGTCAGTATAATACTACCTCTTTCCACCTCAGCTTTCCTCTTACTCATTGATGCCTTTTGTTAGTTTTATTGGTTCCTCTTCATCTCTCTGACTCTTAATTTTAGAGGCACCAGTACTCAACACTCGGCCTCCTTTTTCTTCCTGTGTGGACCCCTTCCACTTGTAATCTCATCCAGCCTCATGACTCTATCTGCCGTTCGTATGCCCTTTGTCTTTTTATATTTATATCACAGGCCAGATGCATACTCAAACTACAGAAACTCTTGTTTTCCATGCTTACTTGATAATTGCACTTGAAATTCTAGTTAGCACCTCACATTTAACATTCCAGAACTAGCTTTATCCCTTCTGTGTCCCATCCCTGTGAAGTCTTCTTTACTTTAGGTAATGCTCACTCAGTTCTTCCCATG
>NW_007085717.1:0-511 GCF_000164805.1 Carlito syrichta
CTCTGTGGCCCTACTGCCTCACTTCCCTTGGGGTCCTGAGATGATGAAGTTATGGAGGAGCTGGGTGGGAGGAGGTCTGGCTGGGCCCCACCTGGAAACTTCCCTGTGACCTCACCTGAAACCACGCAGTTCTCAGAAAGTGGGACCAGCAAAGCTGTGGACTTGCCCCAGGAGCCCTGAAAAGATCTGGAGGGGGCGACTGTGGTCCATTCTCTTCCCAGGGCCAAGAGCTAGACCTGTGCTCCAGGCCTCTGGGCTTAAAACCAGTTCTAGAAGAGTCCAGCAGAACGTGATGGCCCTAACTCACCTCCCTTCTTTCTCCTTGGTCCTTTACTCCAAAACTTGCATCTAGTGCACAAGAAAGCAACGTGGTGGGCAGGTACACATCATGCCACCAAGCACCTCCTTGGATGGGGGTATGGTTGGATAAACTGTGGCTCGGCCCAGCCTGGAATTTACTTCCCACAGCTCTGCCACTTTGTTCCCTCCCATTGAGGGTTTGGTGAGCCCA
>NW_007085718.1:0-570 GCF_000164805.1 Carlito syrichta
ATAGTTGGTTCCATGATCTTGCTATTGTGAACAGTGCTGTGCTAAACATACGTGTCCAGGTATCTATTTTATAGAGTGATTTGTGTTCTTCAGTGTATAATCCCAGTAGGGGGATTGTGGGGTCATATGGAAGGTCGATTTTTAGAGCTTTTAGGAATAACCACACTGATTTCCACAGAGGTTGCACTAGTTTACACTCCCACCAACAGTGTAGAAGTGTTCCATTTTCACCACCTCCTCTCCAGCATATAATTTTCTGAGTTATTGATAATGGCCATTCTGACTGCAGTTAGGTGGTATCTCAGTGTAGTTTTAATTTGCATCTCCTTGATAACTAGTGAGGTTGAACCTTTCTTCATGTATCTGTTGGTCACTCATATGTCTTCTTTTGAGAAGTGTCTGTTCATATCTTTTGTCCACTTTGTAATGGGGTTGTTTGTTTCTTTTTTTTATTTTAAGTTGGAGTCTCACTCTGTCGCCCAGACTGGAGTGCAGTGGCCACTTCTGGCCACCACAGCCTCGACCTGCTGGGTTCCGGTGATCCTTCTGGCTCAGCCTTCCGAGTAGCTG
>NW_007085719.1:0-773 GCF_000164805.1 Carlito syrichta
CACCTCCTGGGCTCTGGTGATCCTTCCGCCTCGGTCTCCTGAGGAGTTGGAACGACAGGCGTGGGCCGTCATGCCTGACTCCTGTTTCTCGATGGCGGGGGGCTAGAGACGAGCTCTGGCTGCGTCGCCCGGGCTGCCCTCTTAACTCCTGGGCTCCAGCGATCCTTCTGCCCTCAGCGGCAAAAGTGCTGGGCTGGTGGGCGTGAGCCACCCACGCACCCAGCCCTGAGTGTACTTACTTCAAAATGTTTCATGTACACGCTTTCATGATCCTCCCCTTTTACAAAGAGAGGTTTCAGGTTGACGACATTTGCTAGCTCCACACGGGATCGCAGGTGGCTATACGCCAGCTTATTCGTGGCCAGGCACAGTGGCTCACGCCTCTAAGCCTGGCACTTGGGGAAGCCGAGGCAGGAGAATCCCTTGAGCCTGGGAGTTCCAGACCAGCCTAGGCAGCAACATGATGAGACCACTGTTCTACAAAACGTCAGAAAAAATAAGCCAGGCTTGTGTGGTGGTGCGGGCCTGTAGTCCCAGCTACTCAAGAGGTTGAGGCAGATGAGTCGTCAGCCCAGGGGCAAGCTCACCTCATGCCACTGCACATTCCAGCCTGGGCTGCAGAGGGAAACCCTGACTCAAAAAAAAAAAAAAAAAAAAAGGTCAATCGTGTAGCCAACATGATACCACCACAGATACATTGTAAAAGATCTGGAATCTATCATCCTTAGCGAATTCTTTCTCTAACCCTGTTTGTTCCCTCCTGGCCCTCCGTG
>NW_007085719.1:2366-3557 GCF_000164805.1 Carlito syrichta
TATTTCCAAGATAGCCAGGAGAGAAGTTTTAAATGTTATCACCACAAAGAATAGTGAATGTTCAAAGTGGTGGATATGGACTCATCTTGATTTGGTCATTGTATTATGGTCTGAGTAATGCTCAACTGCTCCCCTTGATACCAATAAATCAAGAGGGCAGGGACCTGGTGGAAAGAAGTGCATGTATGACTTCGAATCCAGGGAGCACAGCCAGACTCGAGGTCTTTCTAAAATGGTTCTGTTCACCCTCCAGGTTTTTACAGTTCACTTTTATCAGTCCAGAGTTGTTAGTACGTTAGTCACGTGACCGCCAGAGCATTGTATAGAACTTGAGATCGGCCACATGGATCATAGTAACATTTTTTGATCCAGACCAGACCTGAGACATCAAGCATTACACAAAAGTGAGACAATCACCAGGCTTACAATTACACCGATTCTATATTATTCAAACTTATAACCATTCAGAAAAAGGAATTAAAGGAGATTTGCATCTTTCGGTTGATGGAGTGTAGACTACCGGGAGCGCAAAAGAGATAAGGGGAAGTGCACTTTTTATTAGTTCTCAGGAATATTGCGTCCTTGCTATGCTCTTCTCTAGGGGCTGTGGCAATATGGACCGACATTCGCGGGTCTCTGGATCAATTATACAATGGACACATGCGCTGAAACTTCACACTGTACCCCATAGGTATGTAGGTTCGTTGTGTGTCAATTACAAATTTTAAAATTAATTTTCAAACAAGGCAAAAGAAACCCTGTTGACAGAGAGTTGAATCCACCACCCATCTAACTCTTCCAGAACAGAAAGCTCTCATTTATTCTAGCAGGTGGAGAGGCTGTGACAGTATCCCCCAAGACAAGGACTCATGTGAGCTCCCACTGAGGCTCCAGGCAGTAGCGGCAATCTGCAGTAGCCCTCGCACACCCCGGGGACTCTCCTCAGATGGGCTGTTTACCACCTCAACCCCTCCACAGACACTCATCCTGAACACCCACTCGCGTAGGGCTCCTCCGAGACCCAGGAGGTAAGGTCGGGGGAGTGCGGTGCCTCATAACTATCTGACACTTTCATCCCTTTAAAGAACCCAAATAGGGTCATCATCAGAAAGCATTATGCTTTATGGACAAGTCCCACAGACAGGGACAAAATACACCCTCAACCAGAGTATGCTAATGTTGTGAAGTTAT
>NW_007085720.1:0-737 GCF_000164805.1 Carlito syrichta
TTTTCTTATAGTATTGCATTGGATGTTCAAGGTCCATTATATGAGTGAGAACATGTGATATTCGGATTTTTGTTTTTGTGAGAGGTCACTCAGTATTATAGACTCTAGTTCCATCCAGGTTGCAGCGAAATTCATGATTTTGTTCTTTTTTATGGCTGCGTAGTATTCCATCGTGTATATGTACCACATTTTTTTAATCCAGTCCTCTTTTGATGGGCAGCATGGTTGTTTCCAGGTTCTTGCTATTGTGAACAATGCTGCGATAAACATACGTGTGCAGGTATCTTTTTTATAGAGTGATTTGTGTTCTTCAGGGTATATTCCCAGTAGGGGGATTGCAGGGTCATATGGAAGGTCAATTTTTAGAGCTTTTAGGAATCGCCACACTGCTTTCCACAGAGGTTGCACTAGTTTACACTCCCACCAACAGTGTAGAAGTGTTCCCTTTTCACCACACCCTCTCCAGCAGCTGTTATTGTGTAATACTATTTTTGCTCAAAAACTGCTGAGTTGATGCAGTGGATTATGCCTGTATTTCCAACAATTTGTGAGGCAGAGATGAAAAGATTAACTTAGCCCACAGGTTTGAGACCAGCCTGGGTAACATGGTGAGACCTCATCTCTACAATGAATCAAAAAAGTTAGCCAGTGAGGTGACACATGCTTGTAGTCACAATTACTTTGGAAGGCTGAAGAGAAAGGAACTCCAAAACCCCAGCAGGTCAAGGATGTGGTGG
>NW_007085721.1:0-738 GCF_000164805.1 Carlito syrichta
CCAAGTAGCCGGAATTACAGGCATGCGCTACCATGCCCGGCTGATATTTTGATTTATTGTAGAGATGAGATCTCGCTGCCCGGGCGGGTCTCGAACCCGTGGGCTTAGGCAATCCACTCACCTCAGCCTCCCAAAGGCACGGTAATTGTTTCAACTAGTTAGTAAATGAGATAACTAGCTGACTTAGCTAGTTGGTTAATGAGTTAGTTAAGTGACTTAACTTGTTGGCTGATGAGTCGCCAACTAGTTACCTGGTTTAATATGTAGGCTGACTGCTCACCCTACTATTTGCTGGCATAAAAAGTTGGTCGAATAGTCGGCCGACTATTTAGCTGGGTTAACTAGTTGACTGACGAGTTGGCCCACTATTTAACTCGGTTAACTAGTTGGGTGACAGATTTACTGATCGTCCGAATAGTTGACTGGCTATTTTGCTGACCTAACTTGTCAGCTGACTACTGAGCTGACCTAAATTTTTGACTGACAAGTTGGCCCACTAGTCGGTCTATTGGTTAACTAACTTAACTAGCTGGACAGTTAGTAGGCCGACCAGTTAGCTGACTTAACTACTCAGCCGACGAGTGAGCCTACAGGTTAGCTGACTTAACTAGAAGACCCGCGAGTGAGCCGACTGGTCAGCTGAATTAAATAGTTCTCAGGCAAGTGATCCGATTGGCCAGCTGACTCAACTAGTTGGTAAGTAGGTGAGTCGACTGCTCAGTTGAATTAACTAGTCGG
>NW_007085722.1:0-1512 GCF_000164805.1 Carlito syrichta
TGCTCCCCTGCCTTCCTGCCTCCTGCTGGACCTCACACCTGCTCACCTCTCAAAATAGCCCACCCTTCAAGCATTCTTCGTCTCCGAATGCATGATCTCTTCCATTACCTAGTACTCTGAGGCCAACCGGAATCTACAAGCATAGGCTGGATCCTTCTCCCATATGGGTACCTATGTCAGATACTCCACTCATCTCATACCCAGTTCCACTAACTATCTTTAGCACCAGGACACTGCCAAGCCTGTGAGAGGACTTTGCTGAATTATGTTGTTAATAAATAACTTAGGGGCAATTATTTCTCCTCCAGTCCCTAAAAAGTCTCCTTTATTCATACCTCAATGTGCCTGAAATCCATAATTAACAACTTGCATCCTTTGGCTCAAGCCAGTGTTTTACAGATTTGCCAACTCCCAAGAATGATCAGGGTGTTTGTTAGAATCACAGATTCTTGAGCTCACACAAGGCAGACTCTTGAATGAGCCTCCAGTGGGGTTGTGGCCATTTGCATTTGTGGCCAAAAATACTGGTAATTCTTTGTATATATAACTCGATTTAGGAGATATTTTATTCCCCTACTAAAATGTGAGTGCCTTTGGGAAGAAAGCAACATAATAAACTTTATTAACTATTTATGCTTTAATGTAAAGTACCAAATAATTAGTGGAAGGGGTGGGGAAAAAGAAAAAGGTAATGGTATGTGACAAGTTTTGATTTTTATAAAATATTTTCTGGGTATGAAGCCATTTGACAGCCAATCCCACTGTAATCCAAATGCTTACCTAATAAAGTGGCTTCAACAGGCAAATCTTCCACTAATTATATTACACAATGTGCAATTTTTAATAAGTAGTATCTTCAATTTTTCTAGTAGTTCAATAGTGACAATACCAAATATCAATCTAATTTGGGGACTTATATAAAAATAAAGTCAAGATGAATAAACTTTTTAAACAAGGAACACTTCGAGATAAATTATATCTGCAGTTTATTTTATTAAAAAAATCTTTTAAATCAGAAAATGAAATATTGCCACTGTGCATATACACCTTTTTTTCTCTCATAATCACAGAATTTCTTATTTGGGTTAAAATTTCAAAAATACTTTGGTGTAGGCATGGTGTGATCTAGCTGCAGTGTTAGAGTTTACAAAGATTGCGAGTAAGACACTTGAAATTGATTTATCTTCTTTGCTTGACTGCCCACATAACCACTGCACGGCAACCACAACTTTGTAAAAACGACTTTGTGTCATTATGCCCAGCAATGTATCCTTAAAGACACACGGCAGCAGGGGCACACAGAAATTCCTTACACAATGAAAAAGTCTATCGTCCAATTCCTTGGAAGTACATTTATTCTTCTCACCTTCTCTTTTCTTAGCACAGCCTAGCTGGGGCTAACTGTCCACTCACAAGCTAGCTTACCCCCATCATTCTGTGCTCCGAATTGCTCCTTTCTCCTCCCATTTGTGCCGTGAAACTCTAGAGGGAGGAAGTGAGGGGAGAGGGTTG
>NW_007085723.1:0-739 GCF_000164805.1 Carlito syrichta
TCTTAAACACACAGTTAAAATTTTTTTAATAGCTTCAGGGTGTCCACATGATTTTTGCTCACGTGGATACGTTCTGTTAGTGTAAAAAAGGCTGGTCTTTAAGTGTACCCTCCAGCACACCTGTGTGCACTTTACCTGGTAGGTAACTTTTCATTCCTATGCACCCTCCAGCTTTGGAGTCTTCAACATCCACTATGACCTTCTATCTGCCTTTGCGATGTCTTACTGTAACTCCCACTTATTGGCCGGGTGCAGTGGCTCATGCCCGTCACCCCAGAACTTTGGGAGACAGAGGCAAGAAGATCGCCTGAGTCCAGGGGTTCAAGACTGGCCCGGGCAACTTGGCAAGACCTCATCCCTACAATAAATCAAAAAAATCAGCCAGGTGTGGTGCCGTGCATCTACGGTTCCAGCTACCCGGAAGGCTGAGGTGGAAGGATCACCTGAGCTCAGAGGTCGAGGCCGTGGTGTCTGTGAGACCGTCACAGAACTCCTGCCTGAGTGACAGAGTGAGACTCCAACTCACAAAAAACAATCCCACTTGTAAGTCACAAGATGTGGCATTTGATTTTCTGCTCTGGAAACACAGGATTTGGACAGATGCCTGTAACCTGTATCTCTAGCAAGAGAGAGCTGAGTGCTATCTTTCAGAGAATCCCGTCCTGCCCTTTCCACGCTATGCACTTCCCCCGACCCCAGAGTGACAGAGCAGCTAACGTGCCTCACGCTGTGCAGAGTC
>NW_007085724.1:0-853 GCF_000164805.1 Carlito syrichta
CTGGGAAACAAACTTTCAGGCAAATGGAATACAAAAGAAAGGAGGAGTAGCGATCTTAATTTCAGACAAAATACCCTTCAAGCTATTAAAAATCAAAAAAGATACAGAAGGCCACTACATAATGATAAAAGGCTCAATCCATCAACAAGAAATATCTATCCTAAACATATATGCACCCAACATAGGTGCGCCAACTTTCATAAAGCAACTTCTTGGAAAACTAAAGAAAGATATTGACTCTAACACTATCATAACTGGGGACTTTAATACCCCACTCACAACCCTAGACAGATCACCAGGACAAAAAATCAGCAAGGAGATCCAGAACCTCAATATGACTTTGGACCAAATGGACTTAATTGATACCTACAGAACACTCCATCCAAAGACCATAGAATACACATTCTACTCATCACCACATGGAATATATTCTAAGATCAAACACATACTTGGCCATAAATCAAGCATAAACAAATTTAAAAGGACCAAAATTCTACCAAACACCTTCTCGGACCACAGTGGAATAAAAATAAACATTGACACCAACAGAGTCCCCCCAAAACCCACAAAGACATGGACACTAAACAGCATGATGCTAAACAACTCCTGGGTCAATGAGGAAATCAAAACAGGGATCAAAAGATACCTGGAAACAAATGAAAATGAAGAAACATCTTACCAAAATCTCTGGGATGCCCTGAAAGCTGTAGTAAGAGGGGAATTTATATCCCTACAAACACACATGAAGAAAATGGAAGGAACAGAAATTCACAACCTACAAGCCACCTAAAGAACTGGAAAAGCAGACCACAAAAACCCTAATTTCAGCAGAGAATCCAGATCACCAAAATAA
>NW_007085725.1:0-1083 GCF_000164805.1 Carlito syrichta
AATTCAGTCCTTTAAATTTGCTATACTGATTTGTGTCCAATATGTGGTCGATCTTATAATATGTTCCATGTGGTGATAAGTAGAATGTGTATCCTGTGGTCTTTGGATGGAGTGTTCTGTAGGTATCAATTAAGTCCATTTGGTCCAGAGTCTCATTGAGGTTCTGGATCTCCTTGCTGATTTTTTGTCCTGATGATCTGTCTAAGGTTGTGAGTGGTGTATTAAAGTCCCCAGTTATTATGGTGTTAGAGTCAATGTCTTTCTTTAGTTTTCCTAGAAGTTGCTTTATGAATTTGGTGCACCTATGTTGGGTGCATATATGTTTAGGATAGATATTTCTTGTTGATGGAGTGAACCTTTTATCATTATGTAGTGGCCCTCTGTATCTTTTTTAATTTTTGATAGCTTAAATGGTATTTTGTCTGAAATTAGGATCGCGACTCCTCCTTTCTTTTGTGTTCCATTCGCCTGAAAATTTGTTTCCCATCCTCTTACTTTGAGTCTGTGTATGTCCTTTCTAGTGAGATGGGTCTCTTGAAGGCAGTATATTGTTGCCTGGTGACATTTTATCCATTTTGTCATTCTATGTCTTTTCAGTGGTGCGTTTAGTCCATTCATATTCAGACTAATTATTGAAATGTGAGAGTTCGTCCCTATCATGGAGTTCTTATTGAGTTGTTGTTCTTTCACTTGGTTTTTTCTTTTTTCATTTTTTTTTGTCTTTCTTTTGATTTTGGGGTTAGTTCGTGTATATTTTATTCTTTTCCCTGTACTTTTGTGAAGAACGTTGTTCTTTTTTCCTTTTCTTCTGTGTTTATTACTTTCTTAAGTGTTTCATGTAGAGATGGTTTTGTGGCTGCATAAGTTCTTAGGGATTGGATAATGGGAAAGATTTTAATTCTCCCTCACTGATGAAGCTTAGCTTGGCTGGGTAGGTTATTCTTGGTTGAAATTGTTTATCCTTTATGACTTTGAAGATAGGGTTCCAAGCTCTCCTAGCCTGCAGGGTTTCTGCAGATAAATCTGCTGCTATTCTGATTGGTCTTCCATGGTGGGTGATCTGGCCTTTTTCTCTTGCTGCCT
>NW_007085726.1:0-630 GCF_000164805.1 Carlito syrichta
AAGACCTTATAGAAAATCATGGAGTGGTACCATTATTTCCAGTCATGGACTCATTGATTCCAAACCACATAACAAGAAAGAGTATTTCTGTCGGAGCTCTTCTGTCGGTGACCAGCACTGACCAAGGGTGGGTTAGGACCCGCACCAGAGAATCTGGACAGCGAGAAGAAACTACTTGGAGGCAGTTCTTCTGGGAACAGTCTGATCAGGACTGGAGCCGATTTTATTCAAACCTTTTCCAACTTATATACCATTTTCCATACCCTCCAGCAATGTGATAATCACTCACTGGGGGCGTACAAGTTTCGTGCTTTACAAACTATGCATCACAAGACCACCACGAGATCTGCAATTTCCAAGCAGACAATTCGAATTCCATGATGCCTGCTGTGCTTACATTAAGGTCACAGGTGCACAATTTCAATACAAATCGTTCAAAGTGTTTTCCATAATGTTCAATGAATCATTCATATTATACGCTTTGTTCTATACCCTGATTAATACAAAAAACTTTTCCTGAGTTAACTCTAGGTTCAATCCAAGTTCACTGACTCCCAATATTTTTAACGAATAATATTATCAACTTAACACTATACTATAATCTAATAAGTTTAGTTAAAATGACTTAAC
>NW_007085727.1:0-825 GCF_000164805.1 Carlito syrichta
TCCTTTTAGCAGCATACTTTGCTGCTAACTAGTAAAGGCTGTTTAGTTTTCTCAAGCCTCATGTCTATCAGATTTGGAGCCTGCAGGTTGATCTTTAAAAGAAATAATTTTAACCATTTTTAGTCCCTCTCTGCCACTTTATGTTTTTAAATTTTGTGTGCTTTTTGTCCTGCTGCATTCTGTTGCCCTCCTACCCCACTGATGACGGCAGTGTTGTAACTCCCTGGTTTTCACTGGAGATCAGTCTCTGTGAGCTCCAGTCCCCCACCTAGAGAATGAACATGATCATTGTCGGTGACCTGCACTGACCAAGGGGGGGTTAGGACCGCACCGGTGAATCAGAACGGAGAGAAGAAACCACACGGAGGCAGCTCTTCTGGGAACAGTCTGGCCAAGACTGAAGCAATTTTATTCAAACCTTTTCCAACTTATATACCATTTTCTATAATCTCCAGCAGTGTGACAATTACTTGCTGGGGCATACAAATTCATTGATGTGTAACGCGCTTTACAAATCATGTACCATCACAAGACTTTCAGGTTCCCAGTGAACAATTACAATTCCATGATGTATGAATCACAGGTGCACAATTTCAATACAGATTGTTCAAAATGTTCTCCACAATGTTCAATACATCATTCATATTATACTCTAAGTTCTAAACCCTGATTAAAAAACTTTCCAAGTTAACTCTAAGTTCAATCCAATTTTACTAACTTTTAATATTTTTGACGATTAATATTATTAACTTACACTATACTATAATCTATAAGTTTACTTAAATGACTTAATTTTATTACCTTAATTTTATACTATTTATTTTT
>NW_007085728.1:0-953 GCF_000164805.1 Carlito syrichta
GACCACCTCTGCTGTCAATGTGTCATTGATCAATGTTCTGACTGACGACTGTGGTGACGCTCCACTGTTAACACTAATTCAGATATCATTGAAATCATCAGTACAAGTGAGCTATAACAAGGTTCCATGTCATGGGCACGTACACACGGCATTCTTATTGATAAAATCAGTATGGTTTGTATATGGATAATATGGTTGAATTTTGTTGTTACCCCTCCACATATTCATGTGAACCAACTGGACTCTCAGATGTTTTGGTGATTTATTTCTGAATACAAATACTACAGATGGAACTAAGAAGGACAAAACTCAAGTTTCCTGGCTTCTGTTTTCTCTTCCTTTAAGTCACTGCCCTCTACCCTTCACTCAGGAAGAGGGTCACCCTCTTTGCATCCAAAGAGGCCCAGTCAGTACTAAAGGCTCTTACGATCTAACTAAATATCTTCAAGTCTCAACACGTTTACTGACAAGTGAGAATGGAGGGGCTGACTGGATCCCACACTTTCCCAGAAAAACTTTCTCTAACTTAGAACGACACGGAGAGCCCCTGTGTTCTAGCAGTGCCTGTTTTCCAGGCACCCCTTTAAGTTTTGGCTATACAGAGAAGACACCCCTATAGCCAGCTGGGGGCAGACAACAACCCAAAAGTCCAACATCTTTATTGGGTAGTTCTTACTCTCTAGGGAGAGTAAGGCTGATGGGTACAACTTTGTGACAGCAAACCCCTCATATATTCATTAGGCAGAAAAAAAATCAGACATGGTAGTCTTAGGTTCGAAATCACCAAGTTGCAAAGAATCAAGGAGCTGCGTTGACATAGATGAAAACTGTTGTAACAAACAACAGTAACAGCACCACTTATGAAATGCCTACTGTGTACTAGGGGCTGTAAGTGTGTTAAATGGCGCGTGAGATGGATGACAGGCTCTCTCAAAGATGAAGAAGTCTGAAAA
>NW_007085729.1:0-1430 GCF_000164805.1 Carlito syrichta
GTTCCACAGAGATAAAGCATCTACTGGCACAGCTTCAGGACCATGCGCTTGATAATAATCCTTCAAACAACTACCTACTTTTCCTCAAGTAATCAGGTTAACTGTACCAGCCTCAGGAAACCAGGGACATACTTCCTCTACAAACTGTGAAAATCTATCTGTCTATCTGCAACCTTAGTTCCTCTAACTTTCAACATAGATTTCAACATCTGCACAAAGAGAGTGCATTCCTTAGAATGTAAATGCCCCATGTTTTACTCCTAAAGATTAATCCTTTCACTAGGTTACTTACTCATGAATCTCAATGCTACACACAAAAAACACTGGCCTCCATGAGGGTTCCTCTCCAGCCAATGCCAATTCCCAGTACTCAGGTCCCTGTTCAGACACCACTCTGCGGGGTCCAGCCTCCGCTGATCAGGGCCTGAGTTAGGGGAAGGGAATGAGAAAAGAAAGAGACAGAGAAACAGCAGGATTGGGAGAACTCCCTCTCAGATAGCAAGGAACAAGAGAGAGCAAATTTATTTTACCGCATGCCTCTTATATAGGACAAAAATCTCACAAAGGGGAAAACATACACACAGGATATGTTAATGTCTGAGTTAAATCACACAAGCATGTGCTTAATCACAGTGACTAAACTATGTGTATCTTAACATCTATGCTAAGCAGGACAATCTATGCTAAGCAGGACAATCACTTAGGATGAGCAGGTTCCAGGCCAGACTTGGAGCCACTTGGCTATCCATAGAAATGCAACTAAAGCCAGCTTGGTGCTCAGCCTGTAATCCGGCATCTTTGGGAGGCTGAGGTGAGTGGATTGCCTGAGCCCGTGGGTTTGAGACCCACCTGGGCAGCGAGACCTCATCTCTACAATAAATCAAAAAAATCAGCCGGGCATGGTAGCGCGTGCCTGTAATTCCGGCTACTCAGAAGGCTGAGGTGGAAGGATCGCCGAAGCCCAGCAGGTCGAGGTTGTGGTGACCAGGAATGGCTACTGCACTCCAGTCTGGGAGACAGAGTGAGACTCCAACTCAAAAAAATAATAATAATAAATGCAACTAAAAGGTCAGGGGAGACAAAGGAAAATGTAGGCTTAGTTACTTGAACATAAGCCAAAGAATATAAGGGTCTTGCCAGCTTATATTCCAGTTTCCTTCAAGTCTGGAACTGGACTACCAGTGAGAATCTCAGCTCTGCCACTCAGTGGTTATGTGATTTTAGGTGATTCATTTCAGTTTCCTCCCCTGTAAAGGAAAATAATAATAATGTTGTAAGAGATTAATTGACTCAATATTTGTTGTTTAGAACAGTATCTGGTACATAGCAAATGTTATATAAGTACTTTCTCAGTAAATGAGTAAGAATGAGAGTAGATATTAGGTAGAAAAGTCACAGGCATGAAATACATAATAAAAAGTGAAAATAAA
>NW_007085729.1:1984-3789 GCF_000164805.1 Carlito syrichta
TTTTCTACAAAAAATTTAAAAAATTAGCTGGGTGTGGTGGTGCATGCCTATAGTTCTAGTTACTTCCAGAGGCTAGGTCAGGAGCAGCCCTTGAGGCCAGGAATTTGAGGCTGCAGTGAGCTGTGACCATACCATTGCATTCCAGCCTGGGTGACAGAGCAAAACCCTGTTTGAAAAAAAAAAAAAAAAAAAGGTTTGAATTCTAAGCCAAGCTGTATCAGTACTATGTGACCCTAGGTGCCTGACTTCTTTAAGCCTTAGTTTCCTTACCTGTAAAATGGGGATGATAGCAGTACCTACTTCCCAGGTTTGTAGTATACATGAAAGCAGGAAATGTAATAAATTGCTTAGCACAGATCCTGCTACACAGCAAAACAATACATATCGTTAACATTACCATCATCATTATTTTTTAAAAATTACCCTTAATTGGGGTAAAATTTACATACAATAAAATGCACCCATGAATTATGACAGGTGTGATACCTGTGTAACTATTGCCATAATTCAAATATAGAACATTTACATCAGCCAAAAACCATTATTTTAAAATAGAAAAACTGATGTCTTATATAGTAGTAATGCAAAGGAGTAGTCACTGTGTAAAGCAAAATATCAACCATAAATGAGAATGAGTAAGTGCTAGGTATAATTACAAAATGAGGGGGAAGGCATGTTCCTTTTGAGGGAGGTGGGACAAGCCAGGTGTACTGCACATGATTGCTTCTGTACTATAATTGTTCTTTGGTGGAAGAGCTCATTCACAATCCATTATGTGTTTGGAGTGGGGCTGTTTTATCCTCAGCTCAAGTCTCATCATTTCTGCTGCAGTTCTTAGAAATAATCTCTCTTACCACTAATATTATTGAATGTAAATTTGGAGAAACTGAGAGAACCACCACAAATGAAGCCACCTCAGACAAAGGTCAGCTTGAGGATGGAAACATAAATCTTGTGCTGATATCATCACCTAGATCCGCAGAGGCTGTGGGATCTAGGTCTACCCATGGACTTCTCAGATGCAGAAGGATCTATGGGTGCTTCATCATGGACCAGACCTGTTCCCAAGCTTGTGTTCAGGAAGCAGTGAGTGAATGGTCCATACCCACTTGTGATTATATAGGGTCAGAGACAACATGTATGGGAGTGCTTTGCCAGTGTTAAGGTTTCTACAAATGGGAGTTAGTTGTATGGTAGGTGTAAAGTTAGTTGGACAATTGAGTTCAGAAATAACATGATTTTAAAATGCATTGATACTGAAAGCAGAACTATTCGGAATAATTGTTTTGCAAATTTTAAGAAATCCAGACATTTATCTAAATAATTTAGGTCAAATAATGTTGTCTAAATTATTTATCTATTTCATATAAAATTGACTTCTAGACCTTAACTGTTCTCTTCTGTTTACATGCGTGGCCATAACCTAGTTGTTACATAAGTCACTGTTTCTTCCTCATTAAACATGATTCCTCCCACTGATGTGGACCACCTTTGATGTACCAACTACTATTCTGAGCTGAGGCTGCAGCTCTGAACAATACAAAATACCTCACACGCTTTAAGAGGAGAGAAACAACTATGCCTTCCATATGCCAGTTACTGTACTCAAGACTGCTGTTTCTGACTCTCTCTCTCTGATGATACTGACAAAAATGTTGGAAGTCATTTGTGGAAATTATGGATTAATGTTATAAGAAAGTTATACATTATTCACACATTTGCATATTTGTCTGTGAATGGTGGACAAATTAAGTTGTATGTTTGTGTATATGTATGTGCCACACAGACTTATTAGTTAGGTAACG
>NW_007085730.1:0-833 GCF_000164805.1 Carlito syrichta
CGGGCTGAAAATTTATCTGCTAATTTTCATAGTTTTTATTTGAAAGAGCACTCCAGGTAACTTAAGAAACTTGTTTTATTGCTCAATGGTGTGGTAGTAAGCAACTGGTTAGCTCTCATGAGTCTCAGTTTTCTCATTCTTAAAATGGGAAAAGGAGATGAAAAGAGGGACAGCAGACTCTCAGAGCTCATTTCTAAGGTCTCTTCTTATGTAAAATTTATGTTTTTATGAATTTCCCCCAGCAGCATATATAATATAGTAGGTCACACACTACCTTTTCAAGACATCTTCAAATTTTAAAGAGAATGAATATGCACCATAAGTACTGCAGAGAATCAGTAAGTTTTAAAAAATACTATGCTGTCATTTGTAAGATATTGGGAAATTAATGAAAACAAATAAACCTCTAAAGAAACACCTTGAGAGCGAAGACACTAATGTGTATGGGTTTGTATCTCTCAGTGCTCAGCAGAATCCTTCTGACCACATATGGATTCCAGATCTTTAAGGTGCATTGTTGACATATTTATTCCTCTGAATTATATTGTATAAAACATTAAAAGTGTAGCATACAAAACAAAAAGGTGTGCCAATGATGACCCTATGGTCTGCATTTTTAGTGAAGATATCTGCATTAAATTTGAAGGGAGTTTGTTTAATGTGATCAACCTCCAAAAGTACTTCAGATAAAGGCATACAGGTTTATTTTACGATGCTATCTGATTTGTGAGCGATGATGTAGATGAAATAAATCTGTAGGCCAGAAACTCAATTTTTTTAGTATTTAAAATACAGAGAGAAGATACCACTACCTAAGAAAACCTGACATTGAC
>NW_007085731.1:0-829 GCF_000164805.1 Carlito syrichta
CAGTGCTTTTCTACAAGTGAGTGTGGAGCACTCATTTCACTCAGTCTGACACCATTGACATGCTCATTCCTACATGTGAAGTATCGACATAACATGCTCGGCTATGCTCATTCAAGCCGTACCTTGAGAATCGTGTATTACACCGTACAGCACACAGGAATCAAACTACTGGAAAACACCTCACAATGCAGTAAACCTTTGACGCGGCTAACACAAGAGAACAATTTGCTTTACAAAGAAATAAGACATTTTATATAAAGACTGAGTACTGTGGCAGACTCTGATTTGTGAACAGACAGTGATACTGGTCAGTGGTTTATAATTACAGTCTTCTCTTGGCAGTGCTACTTTCAATAGCTCCAGATATCCTTAGCAAAACTCTGCAGTTTCTGGGACCTGTTTTTGAGGAAATAAATCATAAAGTGCTCAAATTTTCAACAAAAATTTTTTGAAAGGAAACAAGAAAGCTCAGTTAGGCAAAATAAATAATATGAGAAAGAGGAGTGAAATATAGAGCTATGAGAAAAGAGAAACAATTTACAATATTTGTAAAAAGTATGATTCTGCATGGAAACAAGGCTTGTTCAACATATAAATGTCATTAAATACATCAACAGATGTCAAAACAAAAGTCACATTATATCATTAGACACAGAAAAATTTTTTGATAAAATCCAGCACCCCTTCTTGATAAAAACTCTTGAACACCTAGGCATAGGTGGAACATACCTCAAAATAGTAAAAGCCATCTATAAGAAAACCATAGTCAGCATACTCCTAAATAGGCAAAAATTGGAACTATTTCCCCTGAAAACTGGAACAAGACAAG
>NW_007085732.1:0-1194 GCF_000164805.1 Carlito syrichta
CTCTGCCACTTTGTTCCCTCCCATTGAGGGTTTGGTGAGCCCAGGGCTCCGTGGTCCCGTATGTCCTAGCTGGGAGGAGGGCTCTGCTTAGGGACCCTTAAAAGAGGTCATAATTTCTCTCTAAAATGCCAGGGAACTCTCCAACTAAGCCTCCCTGGCATCCAGGGTGACCTCTCCAGCAGCCCAAGGGTTTAAGTCAAAGAAAAGGTATGACCCGGGTCCTGTAGGGCTCCTGGCTCCAGAGCAGAGGCTGCAAGGCTCCACCCGCCGGGTCATCAAACCCTGAAGGCCCAGAAGTGTGGGCTGAGTCGCTCAGCTGGAAAAGATCCCAACCCAAGACACTCCAACCCCGCCCCTTCTCACAGGGGCAGTTCAGGCAGCCCAGCCACTTCTCAGGAGGCTGACTCTACCTGGAGCCAACTGCACCCAGCCACAGCCCGGTTCTCCCTGTGCCAGAGAGGAGCCAAGGAGCCATTCACAGCCAGACCCAGGGACCCAGCACAGCTGAAACTGAGCCTCCTTCCAAAGCCGCCCACCCCCACCCCACGTCAGTGCCCTGGATCAGAAGAGCCGGCTGCCTTGGGACCCATAGCACCAGGGCTCCAGGAACCGAGGCAGGTATCCTGTGCAGCTGGCGAGACCATGCGAAGCTTGGAGGAGAGGTGACTGGGACTCACCTGTGGGAAAGCTCGGACAGTCGGCAAGCTGGGAATGACAGGTTTGGGATCCCAGGATGTAGCCGGATCTTCAGAGCACTCGGGTGTGGGTGGCAGAGGAGGTGCATCCATGATCTGCCAGTCTTTGAGCCAAGTTGATTTTTAAACTGGTTTTAAGACTTTATGGAAAATTTGTTATGATTTGGCAGTTCTATAAATGGGAGGAACTTGTTATGACTGAAAAAGACAGTTTTTTTATTCTCTCCTCAAGCTCTGGGTTAGTCTCTTACCCTCCCACCTCCTATCCCTGGGGCACATTTACATAAGGGCAAGATCAAACAAATTCAACAGTGTCCACAGTTTCATTTCTTCCAAAATAATTCTCTAGTTTTGAAGCTCTGACATCATGAGATCCCCAGTGAAGAGGGGGACGTTTCCTTGGGGACGCCATTTTCCCAGCACTGGGTGCACAGACTCGCCGCCAGGATGCAAATGGGCCTGGTCTCCAACCTTTCAAAATGACCTTTCTCCATTGCCC
>NW_007085733.1:0-1202 GCF_000164805.1 Carlito syrichta
CCCTTAAGACTGCTCATTTATTCCTAGGTTCCAAATCTGAGTTTTGAGAACTTTGTGATTCAAGTAGATCTGATCTATCCCATAAATAAAATCTGAAAGAGACAGAAGAGCAAGAAAAAAGAATCATCCAATGCAACTAATATTTTCCAGTTCTTATTAAACTGAAGCAAAAATCTCTGAGCCAAGATCTCTTAAGGGAAAGAAAAGACAGAGAAAGAGAAGGATTGGTCACTTGGGTGTAATCTTATTATAATAGGAGTTTCTAAATTTTAAGTGCACTCTAATGAAGCCTATAAACCTTTTCTTAGAATTGTCTTTTTAAGTGCACAAAATAAAACATATAGGCTTGAAAGAGAAAGCAGTTATATTTAAAGGCAGTTGCTGTAGTATACAAAAACTATAATTGAAAAAAGCACATTTTTGATGTAAGAATATATGTGCATCTTAATTAATGCATTATATTAGAAGTACTAGCAGCAGTTCTAGTAACTACTGAATTATCAGAGGCTACAAGCATAGAGAATATTGTGAGGCATCAGTGACAATTATAATGTAATATAAAAAGTCTGCAAATTCTGTTGGTGACAAAAGTCCCAGTTACTTCTAATATTACTGTGCTTTGTTGCCTACATTTGTAATTAAATGCTAAAGTCAGTTAGAAAAAGTAATCAGAGTCTTGAAAAATGATAGACATATTTCTTCATCCAAATTCATAAAACAAGGAAATAAGTTCCAAGATTATAAGGAAGAAGAGAAGATGGATCATATTCTTCTCCCATTTTCTAGTATAAATGACTTGTTTCACCCCCCTGGACTTCAAAAAAATAGAGTATAAAGAAATAGAGAAACACATCTACATTAATGTTCAACAGCCAGGTAGTAACCCCAACACTTGAGAAGGAGGTGAATCGAAGTTGTAGCTTCCTCTTCCTTTGGGTTGAAGCACTCTGTTCTTGATCCTCAGGGGAAATAAAGAGAAGAAAATAAAAGCCATGCACTCCTTATAGAGGACAATAAGTGGAGGGTCACTTAAAAAACATTCCTCTCTGTCAAGGGAAGAGTTTAACAGGCTTCAAAAAAGATCCTCCTGCTATTTCTTCTAAGTTTTGTGCCTTCCTGGGATGAGGATGTTAGTACATTTTCCTAAGACCTTCCAAAAGCTATAATATATTGCCACCAGAAGATTCCGAGGTAAGTCAGGT
>NW_007085734.1:0-877 GCF_000164805.1 Carlito syrichta
ACTCATTGGAATGGGTATGAAAGTTTAAGCACAAATAAAAAGCAGCTGTGTAATCATATGTCACAGATTCATGTGTGCATAGAATGGAAATTGTTCACATGACAAAAACAAGCAAAATTTAAAAGATAATGACAACCAGAAACATGTTGAAACACATGACAAAAGGGTGACATGTATATTCTGTTAAACAATCTTACAAATGCCAATGAGGAATTTAATACAACCTTCATCTAAAAGGTTGGAGACATTACTTTTTCAATTACTAATGGCCAGTAAACATGATAAAAAGCATGCCACTCTATGGATAAAAATGCTAATTGTAAAAATGAAATATCAATATCATTTGTTACCTAAAAAAGTAGCTCAGGGTGAATGTAGAAATTGATTCATCTTTCCAGGAAATCAGTTTGAGAACATGTTTAAGACTCATCAAAGTGGGCATATCCTCTGACTCAGGAATTCTAGGAAACCTCTCTTAAGAGCTGTACACAAGAATGCGTGTTCTTAGTGCTGTTTATTTGACAAGAATACATGGAAACAATGACAACAACAGGAATAAGTTACAGTTTATTCCTTTGTTTTTGTTTTTGTTTTTTGAGTTGGAGTCTCACTCTGTCACCCAGACTGGAGTGCAGTGACTGCTCCCGGCCACCACAGCCTCGACTTGCTGGGCTCTGGTGATCCTTCCACCTCAGCCTTCCAAGTAGCTGAAACTACAGGTGCACGCTACCACGCCTGGCTAATTTTTGATTTATTGTAGAGATGAGGTCTCGTCAAGTTGGCCAGGGGGGTCTCGAACCCGCGGGCTCAGGCAATCCACTCACCTCAGCCTCCCAAAGTGCTGGGATTACAGGCTGAGCCACCGAGCCCAGCTCAG
>NW_007085735.1:0-733 GCF_000164805.1 Carlito syrichta
GCTGAGGCGTAAGGATTGCCAGTGACAAGCAGGTTGAGGCTGTAGTGGTCGGGAGCGACTAGTGCTCTCCAGTCTGGGTGACAGAGCGAGACTCTAACTCAAAAAAAAAAAAAAAAAATGAAAAAAAGAAAAGTAAAAGTAGTCAAGTAAAACTGCCCAGGAAGCAAACAGTACTAGCTAGATGTAATCTCTTTCAATGTTCCCGCTGCAATCAAGTGACACTGTCACAACTCCCCGAGCGCGCGGGCGCAAGCGCACACACACACACACACACACACACACACACACACACACACACACTCGAAAAACATGCTCTAGGAATTGCACACACGTGGCAGGAATGTGCACACCAACATTGAGACGAGAACAATGCCTACAGACAGCAGCGCAGAATCTACACGATAAAGGGACATATCAGTGTGTACCCATCATGCACAGGACGTGACAAACAGACACGCAGACACCCAGTACCATATACATTCGCCCCTACCCCAAATCTGTGTCTGACACGCTGTGGAAACTCACGTAAAATGTTTGACTCAAAAATGCTGAACATACACAAAGACAGTTCACAGAGTTATTCACAAAATTCGAGCGGTGGAGGAGTGGGAAGTGCGCGGTATTTGCTACACCCAGGTCTCCTGAGCAGCAGAGACTGGAGGGAAGACACCAAGCGCTTCACCCTAGAGACCCACTGCCCAGCCCACTGAGCACAGTCATGGGAGAAGTTTCG
>NW_007085736.1:0-379 GCF_000164805.1 Carlito syrichta
GCTTGATTTATGGCCGAGTACGTGGTTGATCTTAGAATATGTTCCATGTGGAGATGAGTAGAATGCGTATTCTGTGGTCTTTGGATGGAGTGTTCTGTAGGTATCAATTAAGTCCATTTGGCCCAAAGTCACATTGAGGTTCCAGATCTCCTTGCTGATTTTTTGTCCTGATGATCTGGCTAGGTTTGTGAGTGGGGTATTAAAGTCCCCAGTTATGATGTTGTTAGAGTCAATATCTTTCTTTAGTTTTCCTAGAAGTTGCTTTATGAAAGTTGGCACACCTATGTTGGGTGCATATATGTTTAGGATAGATATTTCTTGTTGATGGATTGAGCCTTTTATCATTATGTAGTGACCTTCTGTATCTTTGTTGTTTTTA
>NW_007085737.1:0-856 GCF_000164805.1 Carlito syrichta
CAAGCCACCTAAAGAAGCTGGAAAAGCAAGACCACAAAAACTCTAATTTCAGCAGAAGAATCCAGATCACCAAAATAAAAGCCCAAATCCAGGACATAGAAGACAAAAAGATAATAGAAAAAATCAATGAAACAAAAAGCTGGTTCTTCGAAAGAATAAACAAGATCGATGGTCCCCTAGCTAGACTGACCAAGAAAAAACGAGAAAAAAGCCAAATAAGCACAATCAGAAACACAAAAGATGAAGTCACATCTGACCCTGAAGAAATACAAAAGATTAATAGAGACTACTATGTACACTTGTATGGAAACAAACTTGAAAACCTTAAGGAAATGGAGGACTTTCTGACATCACACAACCTACCTAAGTTGGAACAAGAAGAAATTGAGACCCTAAATAAACCAATAACAATCAAGGAAATCAACTACATAATAAGAAAACTTCCTACAAAAAAAAGCCCTGGACCAGGTGGCTTTCCAGCAGAATTCTACAAGACATTTAAGGAGGAGCTGATACCAATCCTACTGAAGGTATTCCAGGCGATTGAAAAAGATGGAACACTCCCCAAATCACTCTACAAAGCCAACATCACATTGATACCCAAGCCAGGTAAAGATCCAGCAAAGAAAGAGATCTACAGGCCATATCTTTGATGAACATAGATGCTAAAATTCGCAACAAGATCCTAGCAAACCAGATTCAGCAATACATCTCAAAAATCATCCATCATGACCAAGTAGGCTTCATTCCTGGGAGGCAAGGCTGGTTCAACATTCCTAAAACCATAAATGTTATTAAATTCGTCAACAGATGTCAAAATAAAAACCACATGATTATATCATTAGATGCAGAAAAA
>NW_007085738.1:0-606 GCF_000164805.1 Carlito syrichta
CCTGTAGTCCCGCGCCTTTGGGAGGCTGAGGTGAGTGGATTGCCTGAGCCCGCGGGTTCGAGACCCGCCTGGGCAGCGAGACCTCATCTCTACAATAAATCAAAAAATCAGCCGGGTGTGGTAGCGCGTGCCTGTAATTCCGGCTACTCGGAAGGCTGAGGCGGAAGGATCGCCGGAGCCCAGCAGGTCGAGGCTGCGGTGGCCGGGAGCGGCCACTGCACTCCAGTCTGGGCGACAGAGTGAGACTCCAAAAAAAAAAAAAAAAAAAAAAAAAAAAAAAAAATATATACGGGTCACAAAAAATCATTAAATAAGTAAAATGTTATAAATGTCATTTAATTTATCCTTTTTATTTATTGTTTGTTTTTTGCTTGCTTTCCAGTATACTTTTGTCTGTAACACTTTGAGCAGTAATGTCCTTTAATCAGAATCAGCATAAATGTGCCTGTGTTTAACACAAAAAAATCATAATGTAGAATGGACTTACATAATTATGGTAACATAGAGGATGTTATATGCTATTTATGACAGATGAACAGCTAAGTTGCAAGAAGAGACTATAAATAAAGATATTAATGATAATGTCAAAGAAATGGAAGATTTGTA
>NW_007085739.1:0-868 GCF_000164805.1 Carlito syrichta
CATTGATATATTATTTTTCATATAAAGTTTGCATTCTATTTTTAAAAGATATATGATTTTACTCTTCTGATCAGTGTTAACACAATACATAGATTTTAAAAATAGGCTTTGAAATCACACAGCCTGAGTTCAAATCCAATTCTGCTTTTGTCTCTAAACCAACAGGGTTTTACTCTCTGTAAAAAAAAGGATAATCATATTCACTTCTTAGAGTTGACACCAATAATAAATGAGATAATGTTTAATAATGTTTCATACAAATGCTAATAATTACTCTTTATTATTATATTTTATAACTTTCTCATGGATGAATGAATAAGTAAATCAGTGAATTAAGTAGAGATCTTGTATATATTTCTTCATCAGTTTCCTTCCCCCTCTAAAAAAAGATGAAATAGACAGGTGTTGTCATGAAGACCTCCAAGTAAAAGTAATTCTCTCTGACTCTCCAAAAGACTTGAAAACACAGACCCAGAGAAGGGTGATCAGATAAGTAGCGAATTAAAGACTTTTTGCCTGTGAAGAGTAGGTGTGGCCTTCAGGAGCTTTTCAAAAAAAGGCCTCCCACTAACAGAAGAATTTAGGCCTGAAGCCATATATTTTGTTAAATCTATTACTGGCTCTAAGAGGTTATTTAAAACACAGAATCTTAGAGGGGGGAGAGCCTGGAGTTTTATGAGACTGAAGATTTTAAGAAATTTGAACCAGGCTTCCTTCCACTGCCTAGACTATAAAAGATTTTTTAATGAGTTGAAATTAAGGAAGGACTACACCTACTAGAAAAGAAGAGAAGAAAGTTCTATTACTTTGAGGTTTCAGATTTGATTTTAAAAAAGATGACAGTGTAAAGCCCAGTTGTGGCAGGTCG
>NW_007085740.1:0-803 GCF_000164805.1 Carlito syrichta
CGGACATCCCAGACTAGGTAGAAACCAGTGTGCTTACTGCAAAAAGGAAGGGCACTGGGCAAAAGAATGTCCAGAAAGATTTCCAGAGCCTACCTTAAATGAGCCAAAAGTCCTAACTCTAGAAAATTAGGGAGGTCAGGGTTCAGATCCCCTCCCCGAGGCTAGGGTAACACTGAAGGTGGAGGGGAAACCCATGCAATTCCACGTGGACACAGGCGCACAGCATTCTGTCCTGTTAACGCCACATGGAAAAGTAGCAAATAAAGTCTCGTGGGTGCAAGGGGCCATGGGCACCAAGCCATATCCATGGACTACCCAAAGAATGGTGGATCTTGGTGTAGGCCAGGTGTCGCATTCCTTCATAGTTATTCCGGATTGCCCATACCCCCTGTTAGGCCGGGACTTACTTACCAAGGTGGGCGCTCAAATCCACTTCCACTAGAAAGGCACTGAAGTCTTAAACAAAGATGGATACCCTATCCAGGTGCTTACAGTCAACTTAGAGGAGGAGTATCGCCTCCACCAGGACCCACCGCCACCAGTAGAAGATATAAACCAATGGTTGCAGGACTTTCCCCAGGTGTGGGCAGAGACGGGGGGAGCGGGACTAGCCAAACACTGGCCGGCAGTGTTCATTGAGCTCAAAGCAGGAACCGATCCAGTCAGGGTCCAACAGTACCCAATGCCCCCAGCCGCACGAGAGGGCATAACTCCTCCCATCCGGCGGTTACTAGATGCAGGAATACTGCGGCCCTGTCAGTCAGCCTGGAATACACCCCTTTTACCAATAAAAAAGTCTAACT
>NW_007085741.1:0-783 GCF_000164805.1 Carlito syrichta
CACAGAGTTGGGAGGAGACCCCAGAGATGAAGACAAAGTTACCCTGGAGAGTGTGCGATCTCATGGGAGATAGCACGTAGGAAATATGGTGGGCCAGGAAGCAGCGACTAATGGACATTAGCGCTAAGGACCAAGTGCCGCTACTGGAGGCCATGCGAAGGCATCACAGATCTCTGGGACTAGAGTCCGTGATTGTAGAATCACAGAATACCAAAATGTCAGAATTGGAGGTGACTTTACAGATTAGACAAATTAGTTCATCTATTTTCCACTGAGGAATTGGAGATAATCAGTGATTTGCCAAATTATTTAAGTTAACATTCACGAGTCACCTAGTCTGGTACCTGGCAATGGAGCCCACCGCCCCCTATGTCAATACTCTTACCATGGTCCCTCAGAGACTCAGACACAGAGCTGAGGTGGTCATAGGGTCTTCTGACTCCCCATCCCTGAACGTTGCAAATGTGATAAATCAGCCTCGTGCGAGGCCCTTGCTCGTGCCTGACATCTGGACACTAGGCCTCACCAGAAGACTCTCCGTTCTCCACCTCTAGATAGCACCTCTGGCCTTCCTGATTTCTGGTCAGTGGGTCAAGGATATTAAGTTGCATCTGTTTTAGAACCTCCTAACCGTGCCCATGCTACTGTGTTGTTCTGGGTACTTCCTATTTCACAGTATTTCCTTTGGGGATGGGCCTTCGCGGCTGGCACTCTCCTGTGGGAGGGACCAGTGGACACTGGCCCGAGTCCAAGCAGCATAAAGCAACAGGCAAAACTCTTTCC
>NW_007085742.1:0-838 GCF_000164805.1 Carlito syrichta
CGTACCAGGCCTTCCAAGACTCAAAAAACAACTCAGAAAACAACACAAAAAATTGAAAATCCATGAAGTCACCACTCAGTACAAGTAATAGAAGACTACTTTAAAATATTCACCTCGTTCCCCCGGGAGTTCCCCCACTCCCGTCCACCGCAGCCTCGACCTGCTGGGCTCCGGCGATCCTTCCGCCTCAGCCTTCCGAGGAGCCGGAATTACAGGCGCGCGCTACCATGCCTGGCTACATTTGAGGCTTATAATTATTCTGTTTTTCTTAAATTTTTGTTCTCCATACATACCATATGTAGGTAGTGTATTATCAAGGTTCATAAAGAAAACATGGAATTATATATACTCATCAGGAATCTGCATCTACATTATGTTTTTAAGCTCTATAAATACGAATGCTGCATGCAATTTTTCCTTAATATGTACACAATTCATGTAGCCATTCATTTTTCTGATAAATAGCAAAATATGAAAAACAAAATAAATGAGTGTTTTGATTTATTTTTGTTACATGATATACTTAGTGTTTTGTAAACCTCTTCTAGGTAGTTTGCTCTGTGAAAATGTAGGTAAATATTTCACTGAGTATATTGAAAAAATATTTTTTATTTTTAGTATATTTATTTATTTATTTTTGAGTTGGAGTCTCACTGTCATCCAGACTAGAGGTCACTGGCTGCCTTCAGCCACTGCTGTCTCTGCCTGCTGGGCTCCGGCGATCCTTCCACCTCAGCCTTCCAAGTAGCTGGAAGTACAGGCGCATGCTACCATGCCCGACTAATTTTTTGATTTACTGTAGAGATGAAGTCTCGTCAGTTGCTGAGGCGGGTCTCGA
>NW_007085743.1:0-803 GCF_000164805.1 Carlito syrichta
ATGTCCACACAAAAAGCTTACATTTGTGTTTCTTTATGTATTCTTGTGATTATTTTCGTATTTTTATTGATTCTAATGGTTTTCCAGAAATAAAACCTAACTTATCACATTTTACCCACAACCTTTCCCCTGGATCTAATTAAGCCTCAAGTTGAAGGTCTTGTGAAGGTCATCTGTGTAATGAGGTGCTGATGCAAATCTCTACTTTCTCTTGATAAAGTTGTAGTGAAAGCCTGCCAAGTGACTGGGGAAAGTCTTTGTGTATTCTCGATTCCTTTTCTTCCAGGTTCTTCTGGTTATCTTCTTCCTGTGTCCCATGTAGGGTTGTTTAGAGGCAGACTAGCTAAGGGCCTCCAGTTAGCTCTCACATCGACTGGTTATGAATCCCAGATCTGCCGCTTACAATCTGTTTGACTTTAGGCAAGTTTGTGAACTCTTTTAGCCTCAGTTTACTCATCTAGACAGTAAGGAGACTCACAACAGAAGCCCACTCTGGATTAGTGAGTTAATTACATGAGCCACATATCTAGACTACTTAAAACAGTACCAGGTGCATTTTAATTACGATGGAAGTGTTTGCTGTTATTATCATTATTATAGTATCAGGAAATATTGACTGTGCCCTTCTAGTTCCTTCCCTCTCTTCCCAGTATGAACTGGAAAAAAGCAAATTTCCTCATGTATATGTTTAGAAGAAACATGGTGTGTTAGCATCACAAAGACCTAGGTTCAAATCACATTTGTTGTTACCTTTTGCTCTAGTGTGAACTTTGTTCAGACAAGCTGTTTCCCTTTATAGCTGG
>NW_007085744.1:0-1233 GCF_000164805.1 Carlito syrichta
CTTTCAAGCCTCTTTAAGTGCAAATTCATGAGAATTATTGAAAATTGAGTTTTATACTTTTTTACAAAATAAAATATATATGCTCTATCCTGTACACTAATTACATCTTTCTAATCAGATGTCACATCAAAGCTTACTAGATGTTGAGTAACAACCCATGATTCCAAAGCATAAAAAAGATACTTAAACTTTATCCCAGCCCTGCTTCTTAAAAGACATATGAATGGCCATGAAACTGATCCTGCCTGAAGCTGTTTTCTCTGTAAATGGTGAAAAGTGTGCCTTAACAAAGGAATAGTGGAAAGAATGATACCTGATACTAGAGCTTAGTTCAGGCTGTGGCTTGTGTAGTTAAGTGATCAATAAATGCTAATGAAAATAATAGATAACTTGTTTTAGTACTTCTGTATGCTCCAGTATCTAACACAAAATTGGGTGAGAATGAGAAATTTACCTCTGTCACAGAAGCAGAAGTGAATCAAACACTTCAGGCATTCTTCACTTTACTCAGCTCCTGCAGAGAAATTTGTCATCAGAGAGCAACCCCAGTCCAGGGCTGCTGAATCTGGAAGTGAAGACTGCCTTTTCAGAGGTGTTATTTGTATTTCTCTCAAGTTTGCCACATATCTCTCCTCTAAAGTCCTGAGAACATTCTAACCTATTGGAGTTTTGAATTTTTACGGTTCCCCATTGTGCTTAATTCTGAATAGAAAATCACACACAGACACACACACATAGGGAATTGAGGAGCAGATACAAAAATTAAACCCTAACTCTATTCCAAATCCCACTTTTAATTACACATAATACTGTCCTGTCTGTCTTGGACAGACTTTGGCTACGCATTGTGATTTTTATTACAATATCTGGCATATTTCCTCCAAGTTCTGTTTCATACCAGTACCCTGTCTACAGCTCCTTCTTATGTACATAAACTGATTCAAAATTGCACAGTTTGTATCTGCATACAGTGACCGAAGAACTTCCACCTTACAGAAAGGAATCACATTAATAGCCCTTGCTTCTCAAGAAGCAATTGGGTATTCTCTCCAGACTCATTCAATTTCCAGTCGAAATCTTATTCTCTGAAACATAGAGAAATCTAGTTTAATTAAATTAACACAATGAAATTAGTTAAGGATTCAGGATGTGTCTGAGTTAGTACCAGCTACATCAATTAGGTAAACTTTAGGTATTTTTTTTGTTTATGAAAACTCATGTGTGCCTGGAAAT
>NW_007085745.1:0-2112 GCF_000164805.1 Carlito syrichta
TTCTGCTAGGGTACCCCATTTCCACACTTTTGTGACCATAAATAACTCCCCATTGAGAACTGATTTTGAGTGGTGGGAAGAGGAAAAACTTCCTCTTTCCTACCCCTAATGCCTCTACCTACTTGAAGCTTCTTAGAATTCCTTTTAACAAAGGACCACATTTTTTATTCCATAGAATACTTGAAATGCAAATATTTGTGTAATTGAAAAAAAAAACTCAATACAAATCTGCTGACTTAAGTCACACTAAGGGGGAGATAGCGTATCAGATCTTTTCCAGAGGATAGGTTCTTATGGTTCCATGGAGTAAAAAAGCACTGGAAAGTAGAACAAATGTCGTCTAGTTTACATTTTTGCTTGAGGCTGCCCTGTTTCTGAATTTAGTGCAAGTATCCACCAGATCAGAACCAAGAGATTTGTTCTTAGTACTTAGAACTCTATCTGCTCTTTCCTTCCACTACCAGAACCTCACCTCCTCCTCCTGCATGCTTTTTGGCCCCCAACCGTCCCTCTACCAAATACAGTTCTGGCTTAGTCCTTGCCTGTCTCAAAGAGGTCATTCTGAATGGAATATAACACTAATCAAGAATATTTTTAGATAACTGTAATCCAGTTGATTAGGAAAGGACTCCAGTTTTACTTAAAGACAGGGTTACTGGCCAGTTTCCCCAGGAGTAGACTTTGAGATGGCAGTAGGAGGTTTATTGCAGAGCGTGCTCAGAATCAACACACCTGAGGGACCCTGGGAAGCAGAGTGGCATAGATTAGGGGGGGATGGAGGGGAGAACTTGAGATGCAATGGAGGTGCAGCAAAGGTTTCAGCCAATCCTACAGGGAGATCAAGAGTTGAGAGAGCCCTGTAGAATTGTCCTGAATTGAGTTGAAGTAGACAGCTGGACCTTTATAACCCTGCATGACCAGCCACTGAACATAGTCTTTGCCTGAAAACGGATGTGATCCTGGACAAGGCAAACTCTTCACTCAAAGGCAAATCCCAAAGACAATCAGCTAAGTACCATCAGCTATCAGCCCTCTCAACAACTGGGGAGACAGTGCTTCAGACTTGGGGAGGGCATCTTAGTGGGGCATCATGGTATCTACTAGAATAAGGTCACTGCTCCTTCTAAGTACAGGCTTTCAACCAGGGCTCAGAGAAAGGAAAAATATTAATTATTTTGTTAGAAACTTTACCAAGATCTGTTCTTCTTTTTAGGCAATCACATCACTGACACTAATGTCACCCATGATTTGGGGGTTGCCAATTCAACACACATGGGTCAATCTGCACTGGCAACTGTCACATGTATAATAATTCATGCAAGCTTCTGCCTGCTTCCCTGTAAGTGTGGTCAGACCCACAAACTAAAATATTTGAAATGCAAATTATTATAAATTAGTTTTATGTTATTTTTCTTTTATGTTGCAGTTAAGACTATATATAAGTAATAATATTCATATACATTTCATTTAAGAATAGGAATGGAAACATGGCAAAATATTTTGTATGAAAAGAGATGGTTAGGTCTGAAAAAGTAATTTAGGATGGAAGCTTGCTCTAGAGTAATTCTCAACCCTGACTGACCATTAAAATCACCTGGGAAGCTATAAAATACCTCAATGCCCAGGTCATACCAGACCAATTAAATCAGAACCTCTGGAGGGAAAGCACAGACATTATTATTTTTGAAACTCCCTAAGGAATTGCAAATGCCCAGATAAGATTGGAAAAATCTGTACCTTGGAGCAGTGGTTCTCGAACTTGAATGTGCATATCAATCAACTAGAGATTGTTCAACTACAGACTGCTGGGCCCCAGTCCCAGAGATTCTGATTCAAAAGCTCTGGAATATGACTGAGAATTTATATTTCCCATTAATTCCTGGGAAATGCTGACATGGCTATCCTGAACACCACACTTTGAGAGACAAGGTTCTAATGGCTTTGCCTGCTCAACCAAAGCCCTGCCACCATATTTAGCAACTCTTCCTTGTCCCTGGTCTCCCTAATCAAATAATTTGAAAAATCATCCCCTTTATCAACCTTTGCAAAGATCCCTTCCTCTCTATGCAGCTATCTCCAAATACCAAATATTCCCACCCTCTTAGGCAGTAC
>NW_007085746.1:0-536 GCF_000164805.1 Carlito syrichta
CAAATTTAAAATATAGGCACTTTATTTTCTGTCGACCTTCCTATATCTGTCATAATAACTGAAAAGAAAAATATGTGTTTTCTAGGAACTGCCAGTGTCTTCTTGTTTGATGTTACTCGGTTTGACTTCCACCTCTCCCTGTTCTGACATCCAAGCCTGGGCTCTTTTGTTTCTGCCTTGGAAGGGGAGGCCCTATCTCCCTGAGGAACCAGGGGGACATGGGTTTAAAGTGGTTTCTTCTGGGTTATGGGTAATGGGGTCAGCATTGAAAAGTGCACTTCAGTTGTGGAATTTCTTCCTAGAAAAGCCCCCATGGTTGGCCTGTCTCTAGACTGAGGCATAAAATGACCACCCTTGATTTTCACAGCACTGTCCTAGGGCTCTCGTATGGGGACACTGACAATTCCTGGACTCTGGGGCAGAGATGGAAGGGGTCCTCGCTGTCCCCTGCATCCTCCACACAGATTTATGTTCTCTAACACAAGACCAGTCTGGGCGGGTCCCCCAAGAGTTGTGCCGAGGTCTGTGATGGGCTA
>NW_007085747.1:0-845 GCF_000164805.1 Carlito syrichta
CACTACAGGATATCTACCTGAAGGAAAATAGATAAAATATTAAGGAAATACCTGCACTCACATGTTTGTTGCAGCCCTATTCACAAAAGCAAAGCTATAGAATCAATCTGTGTCCATCAGCGAATAAATGGGTAAAGAAAATGTGGTATATATACACAATGGAATGTCACTTGGCCATGCAAAAATAAAATCATGTAATTTGCAGCAACATGGATGGAACTCTCTTGACCATTATCTTAAGTGAAATAAAGCAGGCACAAAAGGACAAAAATAAAGTGTTCTCATTTATTTGTGGGAGCCAAAAGTGTGATCACATGGAGGCTAGTGAGTGGGAAGACAGATAACACGCTAGGAAGGGTGAGGCAGGGTAGGAGAGAAGATGAAAGAAGTGGGTTGAAACATAAAGACATACAGTGAGATAGAAGGGATACATTTGATATTCAATCGCAGAATAGAGTGTACTTAACCAAAAAAGTATTGTACTTGGCTGATGGACAGCTACATATCCTGAGCTGATCACTTCATATTATGCACGTGTAACAAAATTTCACACCTACCCCATATTCATACAAATAAAAATAAGAATAGAAGTGGAGATATGCAGGCTCTCCCCACCTCCAGAAGTGATTTCTCTTCAAAATACTAGATTACCTTCTCTTTTTCGCTATGGTCAATTGCTAATGACTACCATGAGCTGGACATGTTTCCAGGCTCTGGGAATGCAGAAGCTCACAAGAGGTTGTGCTCAAGAGTTCACGACATGGAAAATAGCACTGGTCCTGCTGTGTGGAGAGTGGGGAGGGGTGGAGAGCTGCTGCTATGGGGTCCCTAGGGTTCAGCTGACT
>NW_007085748.1:0-799 GCF_000164805.1 Carlito syrichta
ACAAAAATTTAAGAAAAACAGAATAAATATAAGCCTAAAATGTAGCCAGGCATGGTAGCTCGAGCCTGTAATTCCGGCTCCTCGGAAGGCTGAGGCGGAAGGATCGCCGGAGCCCAGCAGGTCGAGGCTGCGGTGGACGGGAGTGGGGGAACTCCCAGGGGAACGAGGTGAATATTTTAAAGTAGTCTTCTATTACTTGTTCTGAATGGTGACTTCATGGATTTTCAATTTTTTGTGTTGTCTTCTGAGTTGTTGTTTTTTGAGTCTTGGAAGGCCTGGTACCAGGACTTTGAGCAGGTACCAGGTCCCCGACCCTTGCTAGGAGTCTTCCAAGACAGAACCGGAAACCCGAGAGACCCAGAAAGCCATCCGAACAAAGGGCGGTCCAAGAGCGTACATTCAAATATGTGTGTGTGGATGAAAAATAAAAGGGGATGACTCACCAAAGGCGCAGAAAGGCATAACGTAGCTGTTGGAGTTTCAAGGTCCTTCGTGGAGTTACTTCGCCAGTCAGAGAGGAAAAGAGCAAAGAAACCAAGCACTTTGTCTCCCACCCTTACAGGCTCTGGCGGTTCGAACTTTCCTTTGGGGACTTTCTTGCCTCCCTAGGGAGTAGCCCTAGGCAGAGACCGTCAGTTGTCCTCTGAGATGCAGCTCGGTCCACGGGGAAACCCCGAAATCTTGGCTAGAAAGGAAGCAAATATTTAACCTTAGTGCCTCGCCCAGTCAGCCCACAGCTGTCTGATGTCTTTCCCTGCAGCTGCACGCTGAAGTGTAGCCTCAGCTAGAGCCTTCAATT
>NW_007085749.1:0-715 GCF_000164805.1 Carlito syrichta
ATTTGCCTAAGGGCGTTATAGTTTCAACTCTTACCTTTAGGCGACTTATCCATTTTTGGTTAAAAATTTTACGATGCAAGATAGGGTTCAAATTTATTCTCTTGAATGAGAGTATTCAGTTTTCTGAGAAACATCTGTCCAAAGACTGCCCTGTTCCCACTGAATGAATGTGGTAATATATGTGTATGCTGATTCTAGGGTTGCTTCTTTTGTTCCATGGATCGGTTTGTCTGTTTTTATTACCAGTATCTCATTATTTTGATGATTAGAACTTTGTGCTAGGTTTGAAAGCAGAAAAGGTAAAACCTTAAGCTTCATGTGTTTTTAAGATTATTATGGCTATTTCAAGTCTCATGAGAGTCTTCACAAAGTTTAGAATGGGTTTTTCTATTTATTCCCAAGAAAAAGGTCATTTGGCTTTGGAGGAAGTTTTTGTTGTGTTTTTAATACTTTAGGTATTATTGGCATCTTAAGATATTATCTCTGTATAATGTTGTGTCTCTGTGAAGAGAGTTTACTTGTTTCTTTCACAATAGGATAACTTTAAAATTTACTTTTTGCTTAATTGCTCTGTCCAGAACTCTCAACACTATCTTGACTAGAAGTGCTGAAAGAATATATCTTTGTCTTGTTCTTGAACTTTTGGGAAAAGCTTGAAGCTTCATTATTGAGTATCATGTTAGCTTTGTGTTTTCACATATGGTCTTTATTATGC
>NW_007085750.1:0-776 GCF_000164805.1 Carlito syrichta
CATTAAAAACAAAAAAAACACTTTTGCCTAACACTTAAGAAACTCACATATCTTCTGATCATAGTGATTCTCCTATTGCAATAGTACCCATTGTCCTATAACAATAGTCTCTTCCCCCAATTTCCATCAATAATCCTTTTGAATAGAATGTCTCTTACTCAATTCAGATTTATTTGACAGAATAATTAACATATAGTTGGTATGAAAAACAAAAAGAAGGAGAGAAAGTGGCCAAATATGTAGTCCAGAATAACATCAACATTTACATGGTATAAAAAGAAAAATGTCAAGGAGTCCAGAGTAAGGTTTGAAACCCTCCTCCGAAACACAATGAAAATTAGATGTTTATTTTTTAAAAAATGAAAGAATGAGACATAACCCTAGTAAAATTCAATATTTTATTCTATTCCCAGACAGAAGGAAAAAAAGAGACAGTCTGGGAGGAATTAGAAGGTATTTAGCACTGAGTAACTCCTAACTGCTAATTGTTATAGCAATTAACTCCTACAAGAGCACCCACCCAAATAAAGGAATACTGCATGGGCTTTGAAGGTTAATCTACCCACATTTAAATCTAGATCTGTTACTGAAACACTGAGTGATCCAGCATAAAAATGGCAGCAATAGTAAAAGAGCAATCAGACAAGAGAAGGAAATCAAGGGTATCCAAATAAGAAATAAGTTAAGTTAACCCTCTTTGCAAATGACATGACCCTATGCCTTGAAAACACAAGCAAATCTGTCAAAAAACCTCCTTGCACTGATAAAGTTCAGGG
>NW_007085751.1:0-789 GCF_000164805.1 Carlito syrichta
AACCCAAGAGAATCTGTCAAAGGTCTCCTTACATTGATAAAAAGCCTTTGGCAAAGTCTCAGGATACAAAATAAATGTACAAAAGACAATCGCATTTCTCTACACCAATAATAAACAAACAGAAACCCAAATAAAAAATACAGTTCCATTCACAATAGCCACAAAAAAAATGAAATACCTTGGCATCTTCCTGACCAGAGACGTGAAAGACCTTTACAATGAAAATTACAAAACACTGCTCAGAGAAATCAAAGCCGACATGAACAAGTGGAAAAATATCCCATGCTCATGGATCGGAAGAATCAACATTGTAAAGATGTCCATCTTACCTAAGGCAATCTACAAATTCAATGCAATACCCATTAAATTACCAACAACATTCTTTTCAGACCTAGAAAAAACAACACAGGAATTCATATGGAAACACAAACATCCAAGAATAGCCAGAACAATCCTCAGCAAAAAAAACAAAGCAGGTGGTATCACAATACCAGATTTCAAACTTTACTATAAAGCTACAATCATCAAAACAGCTTGGTATTGGTACAGGAACAGGCATATAGATCAATGGAACAGAATTGAGATTCCAGAAGCAAAACCTCAATTTCTCAACCAACTCATCTTTGACAAAGCCCCCACCACCTACCAATGGGGAGAGGAGAACCTATTCAGTAAATGGTGCTGGGAAAATTGGCTGACCACATGCAGAAGATTGAAACAGGACCCCTATCTATCCCCATGCACAAAGGTTAACTCCAAATGGATCAGAGACCTAAATGTAAAACCTCA
>NW_007085752.1:0-460 GCF_000164805.1 Carlito syrichta
CCTGAGACTTTATCAAAGGCCTTTATCAATGTAAGGAGGCTCTTGACAGATTCTCTTGGGTTTTCAAGGTACACAATCATATCATCTGCAAAGAGAGATAACTTGACTTCCTCTTTTCCTATTTGGATACCCCTGGTTGCCTCCTCTTCTCTAATTGCTCTAGCCAGGACTTCCAATACTATGTTGAACAGGAGGGGTGAGAGTGGGCATCCTTGTCTAGTTCCAGTTTTCAGGGGAATTGGTTCCAAATTTTGTCCATTTAGAAGCATGCTGGCTGTGGGTTTCTCATAGATGGCTTTTACTATTTTGAGGTATGTTCCCCGTATGCCTAGATGTTCAAGGGTTTTTATCAAGAAGGGGTGCTGGATTTTATCAAAAGCTTTTTCTGCATCTAATGATATAATCATGTGGTTTTTGTTTTGACATCTGTTGATGTATTTAATTACATTTATGGTTTTAC
>NW_007085753.1:0-673 GCF_000164805.1 Carlito syrichta
TCGTATGCCTTGTGTGAGAAACTTGAGTTAATTTTAGAAGTATGCGATTACAGTTCCAATCACCAGAAGGCTGCTAACCTTGCACTATATAAGCAAAATGTACACAAATTATTGTCAAAGAGACACTCTAAAGGAGGAACACAGGTTACTGCTTCCCTTCCCTTGTTTTACAAATAAAATATCATTGCTTTACACTTACACTTCAAGCAGCAAACCACTTACTCCAAGATTCCTAAGGGAGATATATGCTTAAAAGAGGACAAGTTAGAGCTCTTTGTGCAACAGAGAATTTGGTCCCTAATCTCTAAACACAAATTAAGACAGAATTAAATAGGAAAGTTAGTGAATAAAACTGAGACATATTTAGGTTGCGGATATAGATAGCCTCAAGCTTAAGTCAACCCTAAGACTGCTCATTTATTCCTAGGTTCCAAATCTGAGTTTTGAGAACTTTGTGATTCAAGTAGATCTGATCTATCCCATAAATAAAATCTGAAAGAGACAGAAGAGCAAGAAAAAAGAATCATCCAATGCAACTAATATTTTCCAGTTCTTATTAAACTGAAGCAAAAATCTCTGAGCCAAGATCTCTTAAGGGAAAGAAAAAGACAGAGAAAGAGAAGGATTGGTCACTTGGGTGTAATCTTATTATAATAGGAGTTTCTAAATTTTA
>NW_007085754.1:0-366 GCF_000164805.1 Carlito syrichta
ACAATGCAGGGAGCAGGTATCTCACTCCCAGAGACTGTCACTAGAGTGTGGGCTTTAAGGTTCTGGGTCAGAGATAGGGAGTTGGTAGAAGCAATGATGACCTTTGGGGTTGAGGGAATAGGCAGGCTCACACAGGTGTGGGGAGTGGCCTAAACCAGTTTTGGCTAGTCTTTCAGGGCACTGCGTGAAAGGCTACCTGAGCAGTGCGGTCCGACGATCACAAGGCTTGGGCGAAAGGAAACCTCACTTTGCTGCCTGCGCCAAGCCATGCCCAGCCCCCTCTAATGGCGTTAGGTGCCACAGGCACGAAACACGGATGGGCACGAAATTCCCGCATACTTTGTTCTCCTTGTCTACACACACTGA
>NW_007085755.1:0-503 GCF_000164805.1 Carlito syrichta
CAATCAAAGCTGACATGAACAAGTGGAAAAATACCCCATGCTCATGGATCGGAAGAATCAACATTGTGAAGATGTCCATCTTACCTAAGGCAATCTACAAATTCAATGCAATACCCATTAAATGACCAACAACATTCTTCTCAGACCTAGAAAAAACAACACAGGAATTCATATGGAAACACAAACGAACAAGAATAGCCAGAACAATCCTCAGCAAAAAAAACAAAGCAGGTGATATAACAATACCAGACTTCAAACTTTACTATAAAGCTACAATCATCAAAACAGCTTGGTATTGGTACAGGAACAGGCATATAGATCAATGGAAAAGAATTGAGATTCCAGAAGCAAAGTCTCAATTTCTCAACCAACTCATCTTCGACAAAGCCTCCACCACCTACCACTGGGAAGAGGAGAACCTCTTCATTAAATGGTGCTGGGAAAACTGGCTGACCACCTGCAGAAAATTGAAACAGGACCCTTATCTATCCTCATGCACAAAG
>NW_007085756.1:0-695 GCF_000164805.1 Carlito syrichta
ACTTAGCGTACATAGGAAAGAGTGGTGGTATCGCTGGGCTCAGTGGCTCAGATTGTAATCCCCTGCCTTTGGGAGGCTGAGGTGAGTGGATTGCCTGAGCCCGCGGATTCGAGACCCGCCTGGGCAGCGAGACCTCATCTCTACAATAAATAAAAAAATCAGCTGGGCGTGGTAGCGCATATCTGTAATTCTGGCTACTTGGAAGGCTGAGGCAGAAGGATCCCTGGAGCCCAGCAGGTCGAGGCTGTGGTAGCCGGGAGCGGCCACTGCACCCTATTCTGGGCGACAGAGTGAGACTCCAACTCAAAAAAAAAAGAATGGTGGCATCATTTGCCTGTGTTTTCAGGAATGCAATGATAATTAACAGGCTGTCATTTTCAAACAGTATTAGCACATCATTTCCCCCCCTTTTTTTCTTTTTGTCCAGTGTCATTTGCAGAAATTTCAGCCTTTCACCTCCTCCCCTCCCCCACAGCTTTCTCAGTTGCAGTTGTTACTTTGTACATTGTCATTTAATATGGAGTCTGCTCCCAAACCAAATTCATTTTCATCTATTTTGTCTGCTCTTCTAAGGTTTTAGTGTCTCAAAGGATCCCAGAATCACATGGAAGTATCTTCTGTCTTAATATATGTAGATCACAATAAGAATAAAAATCATAACTATAATATGTCGAACTGGAGATTTGACTTTAATA
>NW_007085757.1:0-925 GCF_000164805.1 Carlito syrichta
GGACCCTCAGAAGACTGACTGTATGTAGATTAAATTAAATTAATAAAAAATAGCCTTGCAAAATAGAAAGCATTAGTCTCAGATAGGTTCACTGGTAAGTTCCATCAAACATTTGAGAAATAAATTATGCCACTTTTCCATAATCTCTTTTAGATGGTAGAAACAGAAGAATTACTTCCTAAACTATTCTATGAAGCAACCATTGTCCAATATCAAAACCAGATAAAAACATGACAAAAAACACAGAAAATTTGCTCTTTTAAACATAGTTTGAAAAACCCTCAACCAAATATTAGTAAGTCAAACCAACAATGTATAAAAAGGTTATAAAAGATGACCAAGTGGGATTTATCTCAAGGATGCAAGACTGGATCAACATTTGAAAATCAGTTCATATAATCCATATCTACAGACTGAAGAAGATAGATCACATAAACATATCAACATGCAGAAAAAGCATTTGACAAAAACCAACAACTAATCATAATAAAAATAAAATTATTGAGTAAACTGAGAATAGAGGGTCAATTATTCAACTTGACAAAAAATATCTACAAAAAACTACTGTCAGTATCACATGTACTGATGAGAAACTAAAGGAAGATATTCCACTAAGATCTTGAGCAAGGCAAGAATGTCCCCTCACTAGTCTTTTTTAATACTGCACTAGAAGTTCTAGTTAATGCAATAAGCCAAGAAAAGGAAATAAACATATACAGAATGGAAAAATAGATATAAAACTGACTTTGTTCACAGAAGACGTAAATATATATGTAGAAAATCCAAAAGATAGATAAAAGCAAAAGCAAAAATCTCTGAAACAAATAAGTGATTGTAGTAAGGTAGCAGGAAATAAGTCAATGTGCAAAATCAATTGCTTTCTTATACACCAGCAATGGACAAGTAAAAATTGAAATTAAAAATG
>NW_007085758.1:0-897 GCF_000164805.1 Carlito syrichta
CGATACTCTTTATGTCTAAAGTAATTAATATATTTTCAAAGTATGTTCATTTTAATGTTTTTTTTTTCCTATTTGGAAATACTAATATTAAGCAGACGAAAACATAATTTATTTTTTTCTTTGAAGTAGTGCTTAATGAGATGTTTTGGAGAGAGCTGGGAAAAAAAACCATGTGTATTCAGTTACTTCATAGAAAGCCTAGTTTCTGTTATTAAGGAAAAGATATTGTCCCAATTAGGCAAATGTAAATTGATGGTGGAACTACATAAGAAAAATTATTGTTTATGCACCCAATCTCTGATTGTGAGCCAAGTAAGAATAACCAATAATATGAACTGACTCTTAGATTCTACCTATACTTTTGGATACTTGAATGTAAATAGTCTATAGCAGGTTAAGTCTCATTACACACTTGGTGAATAGTCAATTCCAAAATAACATGCTTTACCAAGCACCAGGCGTAGGTCATTGCTACATTCGTTCTTCTGCGTTTGTGAAAGTACATTCAGCCATACTTTTTCGTATGGTTCACTCATTTTCTCAACAACTGTTTGTGTCAATGAAGAGAGAATAGGTGAACCAATTTTATATCTACAATTATAGGAATATTTTAAACATAAAATGATACCCTTAATAAGAAGTGTCAAAGTAAAATTATGTAAAATTTTAAGAGCAATATCTCTTTGCTAAGAGACTATGAATGTAAACATTGGCTACACTCCAGAAACATGCAGAAGTGTTTTAATATTAACTGAAACTAATTTTATCTATTCTTGTGATTATTTTTCCATTACGATGGAATAACTCTTGTCATTTTGTTACTTGAAATCTACACGGTGCATATTTTAAGATTTCAATGTATTGCCTCATCACTTTAGCAGCTGGCAAAGAGCGGGA
>NW_007085759.1:0-907 GCF_000164805.1 Carlito syrichta
GTCCGACTCAGGCAATTAAACAAGAGAAGGAAATCGGGGGTATCCAAATAGGAAAAGAGGAAGTCAAGTTATCCTTCTTTGAAAATCCTAGGGAATCTGTCAAAAACCTGCTTGCACTGATAACGGAAGGTCTCAGGGTACAAAATAAATGTGCAAAAGAGAATTGTATTCCTCTACACCAACAACAAGCAGGCAGAGAACCAAATAAAAAGCACAATCCCATTCACAGTAGCCACCAAAAAAATGAAATATCTCAGCATCTTCCTAACCAGAGAAGTGTAAGATCTTTACAACGAAAATTGCAAAACACTGCTTAAAGAAATCCAAGAAGACACAAACAAACGTAAAATTATTCCATGCTCATGGATAGGAAGAATCAACATTGTTAAGATGTCCACCCTACCAAAGGCAATCTACAGATTCAACACAATACCCATTAAGCTACCCACACCATTCTTCTCAGACCTGGAAATGACAATACAGAAATTCATATGGAAAAAATAAACGACCATAAATAGCTAAAACAATCCTTAGCAAAAGAAACAAAGCAGGAGATATGACAGCTCCAGACTTCAAACTTTACTATAAGGTTACTGTAATCAAAAGAGCCTGGTATTGGCACAAGAACAGGTATACAGACCAATGTAACAGGATAGAGATTCTGGAAGCAAAGACTCAATTCCTCAACCAACTCATCTTTGACAAAGCCTCCAACAACACCACTGGGGGAGAGGAGAACCTATTCGGTAAATGGTGCTGGGAAAACTGGCTGACCACATACAGAAGATTGAAACAGGACCCCTACCTATCACCATACACAAAAATTAACGCTAAATGTATCAAAGACCTGAATGCACAATCTCAAACTATAAGAATCTTAGAAAGCGCAGATGACACCCTTATGAAA
>NW_007085760.1:0-519 GCF_000164805.1 Carlito syrichta
CTCACACAGCACTTTCCAAGGGAGACGGACATTCAAAACAAGCACCACCAAGGCAGTCAGCTCTTTTCCGTCAATGCGTTTGGCAGAGCAATTGTGTATCCTCCCACACAAAAATTTGAAAGGGAGAAACATTTCAGAATGCACAGAGGCCGTCTCCGCTTATTCAGCAAGGCCAACGCGAGAGTGACTGCATTTCCTATCCTAGAGAAACGCCAAGGGGTAAAACGTTTCAGGGCTCAAACAGAAGGCAAGCACTGCTTTTCTACAAGTGAGTGTGTAGCACTCATTTCACTCAGTCTGACACCATTGACATGCTCATTCCTACATGTGAAGTATCGACATAACATGCTCGGCTATGCTCATTCAAGCCGTACCTTGAGAATCGTGTATTACACCGTACAGCACACAAGAATCAAACGACTGGAAAATACATCACAATGCAGTCAACTTTTTGACACAGCATTTCCCAAGCTGATGCACACTCACAGCCCAGCAAAGCCAAGCCTGTCAACTCTTCCT
>NW_007085761.1:0-604 GCF_000164805.1 Carlito syrichta
TTGAGCACTGGAGTTCAAGACCAGCCTGAACAACAGAGGTAGACCTAATCTCTACAAAAAATTTTAAAAATTATGCAAATATGGTGGTTCATGCTTGTAGTCTGACCAACAGGGTAAGATCTCATCTCTACAAAATTTAAGAAAATTAGTCAGGCATGGTGGTTCATGCTTGTAGTCTCAAATACTTGGGAGGTTGAGGCCAATGGATTGTTTGAGCCCAAATGGCTGAGGCTGCAGTGAGCCATGCTTGTGCCACTGCACTAGAGTCTGGGCAAAAAAGTGAAACCCTTACTCAAAAAAAAAAGTAAAGAAAGAAAAAGAAATAGTCACCCTGTGAGAAAGTGGGGAGTCTTGGAGGCCATAACAGTAATAGGTATGGGTGAAGATGGTGGCATCTCAGGCTGAAAATTGCATCGTGGAGAATTTTGAAGACTCCCTGGCTCATGGGATGAGGCTCCAGCCACTTCTTGAAGAAGTAACCCTCTGTGCCCTTCCCTGAATCTGCCCAAATGCTCCTTCCCCTCTCTACCCAATGTGGGCTGAGCTAGAAAGGGCAGAGAGACTACATAGATGTTAAGCTTGCTGAGGCTTCCTGTGGCTGGAC
>NW_007085762.1:0-1233 GCF_000164805.1 Carlito syrichta
CAAGGTTAACAGCAGAATGATTTATATGCCTTTATCCTCAAAATGAAGAGTTTAGAAATTCTGAACTCCTTTTGACAAATCTACTACTCAAGTTTTTGTCAATTTAAGTCATATTTATGATCATCATTATTTTCTTATTTTTACAATATGAAATGTGTTTTCAAGATATTTAGATGTATATCTTTTTGTTTAACTTGTTTCTATTCTTACTTCCAGTCCTTCCGTCTATGACTTCCTCATTCTTGTTCTTTCTCATTTTTCTGTTAAATACCTTTAATTAGTATATTCAGAAAAGTGACAGCGTTTCTATATCATTGCCCATATATGAATATTTTCTACTGCTTTTTACCCAGGAGCGTAAATCAGATTCTCCTAACCTCACATCTGCCTAAAAACTCCATCATAACTTGTTTGGCATCGTGTCCTTACCCCTCAGGCAGAGATTTTTGCTCAAGGTAACACAGTCTGTTTACATCTGTCAGTCTGTCTGACTGACATCTGTCAGTCGTGGCCTCAGATGTACCTGGAACAGGTGAAAGTCTGTGAGCCAGTCCTTTGGAATTTAGTGTGATTGACAAGGCTGAGATTACCCATGTCTTGTTTCTGCACAGGCATCCTGACTTTCTATTCTGAGATGCCTGGCTAGGTCTGGGCCACAGTCATCTCTGTGGCTAACACTTGAACAGGGATGGACTGTCGGCCCCTCCAGAACCACATGCAGTGGGAAGAGGGAATTCTCTGAACAAATGGCCGTACTCTTTCTAGAATGTGGGGCCAGGGATGCGAGGTAGCCAGAAACCACGTGCATGCACTACCGGCAAGCAGATGAGAAAGGGCTTTCAGTAAACCTGTCTGAATCCTCTGGGATCTCACTGGAGTTTCTAGATTATGTGATTTAAATCCCAGGAGGTAAATAGAGACCTGGATCTTAGTTCTCATTTCTTTTTTAATGGACACAGGTTTGTTTTCCTTAACTTGGATGATATCAATTGGTTGCCTAGCACATGGTTCTCCGGTCATATTTTTTCCTAAAGAAATCATATAATTTAAACAATAGAAAACTTAATTTGCTTCTATATTCATGTTGTCACAAGAAGCAGGCTTATTATTATGCTGAAGCCACTGGTAGTAGTGGGGGCTTTTGAATTCAGTAGTCATTTTCACCTCTCTCTCTCTCTCTCTCTCTTTCTCCCTCTCTCTCCCTCTCTCTCTCTCTATTAGGCCCAGAACCAA
>NW_007085763.1:0-1257 GCF_000164805.1 Carlito syrichta
TCATTGCTCTATTCTGAGGGACACACTCCAGAGAATAAATGCATGTGGGCATCACAAGTGTGTGGCATCCAATATGTGGTCACTCTGGAAGTCATCAGTTGTAAACTGAGTATTTGTGTCTCTGCAAATTCCATGTGTTAAAACCTACTCCTAACATAACAGCATTAGCCAGTGGGGTCTTTGGGATGTCATTAGGATTAGCTGGGACCATAAGGGTGGCACCCTCAGGAATGGGATCCATGCCCTTATAAGAGAGAATTTGCTTCTGCTCTCCACCATATGAACAGGATCATAGTGGAAAAGTGCTGCCTAGCCAGGCTCAGTGGCTCAGCCTGTAATCCCACGCCTTTGGGAGACTGAGATGAGTGGATTGCCTGAGCCCGCAGGTTCGAGACCCACCTGGGCAACTTGGCGAGACCTCATCTCTGCAATAAATCAAAACTGAGCTGGGTGTGGTAGCGTACACCTGCAGTTCCAGCTACTTGGAAGGCTGAGGCGGAAGGATCGCCAGAGCCCAGCAGGTCGAGGCTGTGCGACAGAGTGAGACTCCAGTCTGTGCCACAGAGTGAGACTCCAACTCAAAAGAAAAAGTGCTGTCTATGGGCTGGGCATGGTGGCTTAAACCTATCATCCCAGCTCTTTGGGAGGCCGAGGCAAGAGGATGATATGAGCCCATGGGTTCGAGACCAGCCTGGGAAACTTAGTGAGACCTCATCTCTATGATATATCAAAAAATTAACCGAGTGTGATAGCGCACACCTATAGTTCCAGCTCCTTGGAAGGCGGAGGTGGAAGGATCACCGGAGTGACTGTGAGCATGCCACTGCTGTCCAGCCTGGCCAACAGACTGAGACTCTGACTCAAAACAATAAAGTACTGTCTATGAACCAGGACACTGAATCTATCAACACCCTGGGCTTGGACATCCCAGCCCTCAGAACTGTAGAAAATCAGAATTTGTTGTTTACATCCCTAGTCTATGTCATGCTGTGACAGCAGTCTGAATAGGCTACAACACACCCCTAGTATCTGACCATGGAGAAATGAATGAATACATGAATGACATACTGGCCAACCATGAAGATAAATGAACTATACTGTGACATGGGAAAACCATGAGTTTACCTCACAATTACTGTTAAGTGAAGGAAGCATTATGTATTATATAGAAAGCTGCTGTATGATCCCATTTATTCAGAGGGTGCCAAAAAATATATAGATCCTTTAAAAAACTTAAAAAAAAATTTTTTAATTTAA
>NW_007085764.1:0-745 GCF_000164805.1 Carlito syrichta
CCAGACAGACTCATGCAGTCCATCTAGAAAAAGAGGAAGCAGGAAGGATTCGGCCCTGACGTGCTCTGGGGAAGTGATTTTGATAAGAGAGTTCACCCCGCTGCAGCCAGGGGGAAGAACGAGGAAAAACATTCCAGAAGCTCTGTCAGCAGGCCACCATCTTGGCCACAGAAAACTTAACCAGACCCACAAAAGTTGAAAAGTCACCGTTTCTGTAGTAGATAAGTCACTTTAATTCAGACTTTATTAACAAATGACAATTTATTGCTGTGGAATAAACATCCTTTTGACTCATGGAAAAAAGGACACATACAACCTGAAGACAATTTGATTTTTCTTTATTGGATGCTATACTGCACATGATATTTACAGATGTAATTAAACAGAATTTATAAGACTGCTGTGGTGGAACATTTTAAGAAGTTATTCTGAAAGACTCATAATGAAACCATCAATTCATATGTGTTACAATATAATCATTCATTTATAACTTTTCAGCCATTATCCATGATAGTTCATTTCATAAAAACTCCATTTTCAAGAAGAGGTAAAGTCCGAGGAAATACAAAAAAAAATTCAGAAAAATATTTCCACATCTAGTCCGAATCTTCCATAGTTCTGTTAAAGAAATTATAGACAATATCATCTGCATGACTGACTTTCTTTAATATCATATTTAACTTTTAGTATGGAAAACTCTTCTTTTCTCATATTTCTCAGTATAGGTTAAAATATTTTTCTTATG
>NW_007085765.1:0-1272 GCF_000164805.1 Carlito syrichta
CTGGAGTGCAGTGGCCACTCCCAGCCACCACAGCCTCGACCTGCTGGGCTCCGGTGATCCTTCCACCTCAGCCTTCCAAGTAGCCGGAATTACAGGCATGCACTACCACACCCGTCTGATTTTTTTGATTTATTGTAGAGATGAGGTCTCACTGCTCAGGTGGGTCTCGAACCCGTGGGCTCAGGCAATCCACTCACCTCAGCCTCCCAAAGGCACGGGATTACAGGCTGAGCCACCGAGCCTGGCTAAACATAATTTTTAAAATAAAATAATAAATACATCAGTTTCTTCAGTGCTTTAGCATTAAGACATATTTCCCATGATAATTCATTCTGCATTGAGATTTTTGGGTCCATGCCAGGCTCAGATAGCCTGTCTCAGACAGAATAGACAGGGGGAGAACACCAGCAAAGAGATGGCGAGATATCTGGGCTCATCTTCAGCCCCCCACTGCTCAGGAAGCCTGTCCCTGGTGGCCATCACTGCTCATCCTTAGGACAGAATTTGCCCTCCTCATTCCATCCCAACATCATTAAGACTCATGGAAGGCAATGCCATAAGAATGTGGTGTCAAGGCATCAAACATTCAGGGAACAATGCAGCAGAGAAAACGTGACATTTTCTAAAACCGTGTGAATGGAATATTGTTTTGCCCAAAAACTGACCCTTGAAGTGTGTGGATGTGGACAACTGAGGCAAGGGGCTCTTCCTCCATCCTTCCCTGCTGGTCACTTAACAGGTGTCATGAGACACACAGGAGAGGATATGTGTCCTGAAAACAAAAGTAGCATCCTCGTCGACTGCCTTTTTTGAGTTTATTATCAAAATACACCCCTCACCAACAGACACCTCAAATATTTATGAGAAAAAAGTGGGTATGTTCACTTGAGTTAACACAAAGATAGAAGGAATTATAGCAGGGTGGAGGACAAAGGTGATTGGATAGAAAGCCACACATGCTACCTCAGGGCCACCTAGCCTGTGGCAGAAAAGAGGGGGTCTGAGAAATTTGAAGGGTGGAGGCTGAGGGGGATGTGCCTAGCTGGGAGGGGAGGAGATCCTGCAGAGCAGAGCCCACCCACGGGCTGCTCTGCTTGGGGACCCCAGAGCAAGTACCAAGCCCAGGGGTTTGGGTATGTTGTAAGGTGGGGGATCCCAGGACCTTTCGTGCAGAGGGTCTTAGGGTAATCAATGTTCCTGAGTCTGTGCGTCCCTGAGCTCAGCACATGGTGCCTGCCCGCTCAACATGTGATTACTGACTGACTCTGCGTC
>NW_007085765.1:3088-4184 GCF_000164805.1 Carlito syrichta
ACAGGAACACAATACACAAGTGCTAGGACAGCTTCAGTGACACAATATGCAGTAATGGCTAATTAGAAACCATTTAAATGCTCTTTAGGAGAGATATAATTAAATAAACTTTAGCACATTCATGCTCTGCGATCCTGCATGGCAGTGATAAACAGGCAAGATGTGGATTGGGGGGAAAAATCAAATTGCAGGGAAACACATCATATCTTCTTGGGCTGCCTGCAAGAGGGTGTGATTCCAGCCTGGAAGTTCAGGGCAGGCTGGAGGAGAAGGTCCATGTGACTGGGAAGGGAAACATGACTTTCAGGTAAAGGGAACAGCAAGGTACACAAAAGCAAGAAGTGCTGGTCACGCATGTGCAGGGCAAGCAACTGGAAAATAAAGGTCTTTCCTGGGATAGACTGGAGATAGCTCAGAAAAGTGGACAGGACTCAAACCAATTATATGTAAACCTTTATGTCTTGCTCAGAATTTTGAACTTACTTGTTAGACAGTGAGGAACACTTGGTAATTATTATCTTCATGAGAATAATTTGGTCTGTTTATGATGTAGCCAGATTCCTGAAGTAGACTGGAAGACACATGGAAATGAAACCAGACTGATGACAGAGAGATCTTTTAGGAAACTGACAATAACCCAGTGCACTGATGATGCTACATCAAGTAAAAGATTACAAACAGGTCTAATAACACCTTAAAACAGGTATAATAATTGGGCATAAAATTTTGTTGTCCAACACAGGACATTTCAGAAAATAAAACGAGTTAGTTAACGAGTTGTTAAGTCAGTTAGTTAACTAGTTACTTAACGAGTTACTTAATCAGTTAGTTAAGTCAGTTAGTTAAGTAGTAAGTTAACGAGTTAGTTAAGTCTGTTAGTTAACTAGTTAGTTAAGTCGGTTAGTTAACTAGTTAGTCGACTAGTTAATTAAGTCACTTAATTAACTAGTTTGTTAGCCAGTTAATTAAGCCACGGAGTTAACTAGTTAGTTAAGTGTTTAGTTAGTTAACTCGTTAGCTAACTTGTTAGTTAGCTAACTTGTTAGTTGGTTAGTTAACTAGTTAGTTGGTTAACTAGCTAGTTGGGCAACTAGTT
>NW_007085766.1:0-406 GCF_000164805.1 Carlito syrichta
TTGTTGCATGTAGCCAGTCATTCTGGGGACTCTTCATTGTTTGTGTTCCAGAATCTGTTTTCTCAGTGTCTGATTTCCCAGGGGTCTGTGTAAGACCTATATTCTTCTTTTGGTTTTTCTTCATTTGTACAGTTTTTCCCCCTCCCTACTTTTTCCTTCCCTCCACGTCACCGTCTTCTTTAATTCTGTTATTCAGGGGTAAAAGGATTGGTTTTACTTCTGTTTGTTCAATCTCCTATTCTTTATGTATGTCCTCTTACTTTGTTCAATTCTGAAGTTGCACTGTAGGTTGGAGGTGGTCCTTTTTGCAGTTTTGAGATTTACTTAAGGGGAGAGCTGTGATTCAAAATCTGTCTGCATGTCCTGGTATTCGCTGACAATTATGTGGATAATGTGGAACCCCCTT
>NW_007085767.1:0-786 GCF_000164805.1 Carlito syrichta
TACTCTTTTAAAACACAGAGTGGTAAGTGAAAACAGCTGGTAAGTGAAGTAAGTAAAAATAACTCTCTATCTGCAGGCAGAAAATGACATTGAACCCCTATCTCACACCATATACAGAAATAAAAATAGATTAAAGACTTAAATTTAAGACCTGGAACTATAAAATTACTAGAAGGAAACACACACAAGAAAATATTGACAACTTAGGTTTTGGCAATGACTTTCAATATATTACCCTCAAAACATGGTCAACACAAGCCAAAAATAGGTAAATGGGATTATATCAAATTAAAAAGCTTCTGCCCAGCCAAGGGTACGATTAATAGAGTGAAGAAGCAACCTACAAATTGGGAGAAATTATCTGTAAACCATATAGCTGATAAGCAGTTCCTATCCAAAATATATAAGCAACTCAAGCAACCCAATAGCAAGAAAACAAATAGCCAGTTTAACAATCAGGCAAAAATACTTGAATAAACATTACTCAAGAGAAGAGACATACAAACGGCCAACAGATCTATTAAAATGTCTTTAATATCACTCATCCTCAAGGAAATACAAATTAAAACCACAATGAGTTATACTATCATACCTGTTAGGATGACTGTTATCAAAAAGATGGAAGATAGCAAGTGCTGCTGAGGGTGTGGAAAAAGGGAACCCTTGCACACTGTGGGTGGGAACGTTAATTAGTACAGCCATTGTGGATTACTGTAGAAGTTTCTTCAAAAAACCATAAATAGACCTACTGTGTGACCTGGCACCTCACTGCTGGGTGTATTTTTG
>NW_007085768.1:0-725 GCF_000164805.1 Carlito syrichta
GGCTGCTTCACAGAGTCCCGCGATGTGGGCGCCTGGGATGGAAATACATGCGGCAGATTCCACCTGAGCCTTGATGTGAAACACCGAGACATCGCCAGGCAGCCGATGGAGGCGACCTCCGGGTGTCCCCTAAGGTGAGTGACAGGCTTCCCCGGGGGAAGAGGTGGGAGGGCCCCTGTTACAATAATTCACTACGTGAACCTCGCGGACGGGATGTCAGCCTCCGGTGTCCCGTGAAGCTGACCGCTCTCCCTCGACAGCACCCCGTCACTTGCCGCTTTTGCTGCCTATATCTGCTTTCTCAAGGTCGCATCCTCGGGTTCTGTGCTCAACGACATCTCGTGACTAGCAGTTTGAGGGCTGACACTTGTTTTCTCAAGAATTGCATCTCAAGGCCATATCATCATCATCATCATCCCCGGACCGCTTCTTCGAGGCCACGTGACCACCAACCTCTGCTTTCTCTAGGCTCTGCGTGCTACGTGACCACCAGATCCCGGCGAGGGGTGTACAATGGGCCCACAGAAACAGACGGGTGCTGGTTTTCTCTTTGAAATACCATCTCCTCTCGTCTCCCCTTTAACCGATGTATTTTTCTCTAACCGGTCAGCCCGTCCTCTTTTGCTCCGCACTTGCCTTGAAGTGTGGCGTGAAATGGCTCCTTCTAAATAATTCAAAAAATATGTCCCGGTGTGGCTATCTGAGACAACTCTCTCCGCTGTTCA
>NW_007085769.1:0-738 GCF_000164805.1 Carlito syrichta
CTAACACTAAAGTGTTTCCCAAATGTAAGGTATAACTTATACTTCTAGCAGTATAAACATACACAATGCCTCTTTCTTCATGATATTTTCAACATTATACATTTTTCATTTTTAAAAGGTTTTTTATTTTTTGGTTTGATTTTTTGAGTCAGAGTCTCCCTCTGTTGCCCAGACTGGATGGTCACAGGCACCTCAGCCTCGAAGTGCTCAACTCAGGTGATCCTTCCACCTCAACATTCCAGGCAGTTGAAACTACAGGCTCATGCCATCACACCCAGCTAACTGTTTGGTTTATTGTCGAGCTCAGGAAGAAAAAACTGAAGGTGCTCCACAGGGATCAGAGTTTCACATTAAAGGGAAGTCTAAAGAATGCTAACAGTGAAGGAAGTTTTCATAAATTGAGCAAAAATGCAACGTAACCACAACGCTTGCTATGCCTTGTTGTGGCACCTTTTTACCAAGTTGATAGGCTGGTGTAGACAAGACCAGTTAGATTCGTCTTGAGCAACAGCGCCATCATGAGGAAACTGTTTCATGAACCCCCAAATCAAGAGCATCTATGCAAGTCCTAGCAGTTGAGGAAGCAAGGACTGAACAGAGCTGGCAGAAGCCAGAGCCAGATGCAGAGACATGGGAAAATTCTGGTGAATGAGTGACCAAGACTGAGCTAGAAGCTTCCAAGAGGTCTCATCTCAGTAAATGGGCCCATTATACCCACTGTATAGGACAGTGGGTATG
>NW_007085770.1:0-787 GCF_000164805.1 Carlito syrichta
CGTGGGTCTTCAGGGTGAAGCACTTGGTGCCTCTTGCCTCCAGAGTCTGCTGCTCAGGAGACCTGGGTGTAGCAATTATCGCGCTCTTCCCACTCCTCCACCCATCGAATTTTGTCAATAACTCTGTGCACTGTCTTTGTGTATGTTCGTCATTTCTGACTCAAACATTCTATGTGAGTTTGCACAGCGTGTCCGATAGGGATTTGGGGTAGGGGAGTATGCATGTGGGACTGGGTGCCCGCTTCTGTGTGTCACATCATGTGCATGATGGGTGCACACTGATATGTGTCTTTTTTGGTGTGGATTCTTGTTGCTATCTGTAGGCATTGTTCTCGGCTCAATGTTGGTGTGCACTTTCGCTGCCCCTGTGTGTGCAATTCATAGAGCATGTTTATCGGCTTGTGTGTGTGTGTGTGTGTGTGTGTGTGTGTGTGTGTGTGTGTGTGTGTGTCTTCTCGAGGAAATTACGGCAGTGTCACTTGATTGCAGCGGGATCATTGAAAGAGAGTATAGCTAGCTAGTACTTTTGGCTTCCTGGGCAGTTTTACTTGACTACTTTACTTTTCTTTCTTTCTTTTTTTTTATTTTTAAGTTGGAGTCTCGCTCTCACCCAGACTGGAGAGCACCGGTCGCTCCCGGCCAATGCAGTTTCCACCTGCTGGGCACTGGCAATCCTTCCGCCTCAGCCTTCCAAGTAGCTGGAACTTGGGACGCACGCTACCCCACCCAACTCATTTACTTAAATTTGATTGTAGAGATGTGGTCTCACCAAAGTGCCCAGGCGGAT
>NW_007085771.1:0-789 GCF_000164805.1 Carlito syrichta
ATAACACCTCAGCAAAGAAAATTACATGCAATAAAATTAGTACAAATTTAGAACTAAATTAAGACAAATCTAATAAAACATCAAAGCTCATCATAGCAGCTTAGGAGATTCTTAAAGGAAAATCTATAGATCAAAAAGCTCATATTAGAAAAGAAAAAAATGTGCAAATTATTAGCAGTATTTCTTTCAAGAAATTAGAAAAGTGAAAAGGGAATCTAGATAAAGTAATAGTAATAAATATGCTAAACAAAGTTAGCAAAGCATGCAATAGCAAATAAAGTCAGAGAATGCTGTGAATATTTTATGTAAGTAAATTTAAAAATATAGATAAAAATTAATCTTTAGATAAATATTTTTGCCGGGCTTGGTAGCTCAGCCTGTAATCCCGCACCTTGGAAGACTGAAGTGAGTGGATTTCCTGACCCTTCGGGTTGGAGAACTGCCTGGGCAACTTGATGAGACCTCATCTTTACAATAAATCAAAAATCAGCCGGTTGTGCTAGTGCACACCTGTAGTTCCAGCTACTTGGAAGTCTGAGGCGGAAGGATCACTGGAGCCCAGCTGGTCGTGGCTGCGGTGGCCAGGAGTGGCCACTGCACTCCAGCCTGGGTGACAAAGTGAGAATCCAACTCAAAAAAAAAAAAAGAAAAATATTTTCAAAACTGTGAGATGAAATAGCAAATCTGAATAGTAACAACTGAAGTTTTGTTACCTTAAATTCCAAGGTTTTCGATGGAAACTTTAGCAAACAATTAAGAAACAAATGTTCCCTATCTGATACAGCCTAT
>NW_007085772.1:0-1248 GCF_000164805.1 Carlito syrichta
CCTACAGACCAATATCCCTGATGAAGGTTGGTGCAAAAATACTCAACTAGATACTAACAAACTGAATCAAACAGCACATGAAAAAGATCATACACCACAATCAAGTGGGTTTTATTTCAGGAATGCAAGGGTAGTTTTATATAAATAAATCAATAAATATTATTCACTACATAAAAAGAGTAAGAAACGAAGACCATAAAATTTTAATACATACAGAAAAAGTCCCCTTAACAAACCAGGCATCAGTAGAACATACCTCATCATATTAAAAGCTATATATAACAAACCCACAGGGAACATCATACTGAATGGGAGAAAGTTGAAAGCATTACCCCTAAGAAACGGAACAAGACAAGAATGCCCTTTTCATTGTTTCTATTCAACATAGTACTGGAAGTCCTAGCTAGATTTAGGATTTAAAATTTGGCTTTCAAAGTAAAGGACTTAGACATGAAACCGCCAATATAATGTTTTTCAATTGACAATATGGATTGTGTCAAAAAACTGAAATATAAATGGACAATACACAAAAGAAAAAGCTCAAACTTACTAGGTAAATACATATAAATTAGCCAATCAATGGATTTTATATTTATAAGCATAATATTTATTATTGGTGATTGTGAGAGGAAATAGATGATTACATTCCCCCCCCAGGGCAGTGCAAAACAGTAATAATTTTCTATAAGAGAATTTGACTTCATTAAATATCTGCAACATGGCCATTCCTTATGATGCTAGAAATTTACCCTGAATAAAATACTATATTTGTACAAATATTTAGAAAAAGCAATTCAAAATGACATGAACATTCAATGAAAAAGAATATTGACTGCTTAAGTGGCTGTATTTAGCAAAGCACAAAATCTCAAAGTGATGCCATGGAATGATTATGGCACTGAAATAGGCATTATACATTCTTTTTTTTTTTTTTTTGAGTTGGAGTCTCACTAGGTCTCCCAGACTGGAGCACAGTGGCCGCTCCCGGCCACCACAGCCTCGACCTGCTGGGCTCTGGCGATCCTTCCGCCTCAGCCTTCCGAGTAGCCAGAATTACAGGTGCGTGCTACCACACCTGGCTGATTTTTTGATTTATTGTAGAGATGAGGTCTCGCTGCCCAGGCAGGTCTCGAACCCGCGGGCTCAGGCAATCCACTCACCTCAGCCTCCCAAAGGCGCGGGATTACAGGCTGAGCCACTGAGCCCGGCTCATTATACATTCTTAAGGCAGTTACAAAAATACTTGTG
>NW_007085773.1:0-652 GCF_000164805.1 Carlito syrichta
GGTACCAGCTGCCGGGGCCTGTCATATCACAAGGTGTCACAGGTGGAGGTCTACAGGAGGACTCAATCACGTGGCATTTGGATATCCCATTTCTCATATTTGAGGTAAGTCTTTCCTGCAAAGCTGTCGAATGCTGACATGTGACTCTTGCTCCCTGGAACCAGGGTTCTCACATGCTCCTGTGATCCATGCCTCTCAAGTGACCAACAACCACTCTGGGACTGGGGCTCATCATGTAGATCTGGACCTTTCCCAAATGCCCATGCATGGGTTGATGTGGCTTGGAATGCCTCTCTTCACTCCTGAGATCAATGGTCTCTCCTTGTTCTCAGGGGTTTTTGTGTCCACAGCTGTTTTCATTTTATTTTGTGACTGCGGTTTCACCAACATCATGTAGTTTTCACATTTTCCTAAATTGAGTTGTTTTATTTTCTACTTTAGCATGGCTGCAACATCACAGGCATGTTCTGCATTCTCTTTAAAGGGCAGAATTTTAAAGTTTTGAAAGACAGCTTTCCTTGGTGAGTTCTGGAACTCATTTTCAGGCACTAATGCTTGCTGGATATCTGGGCATGCTCTTCATCATTCAAATACACAATTTTCCATGAAACGATGATAAATGGCCTTAATAAATCCCATTATTCTGAAAAAA
>NW_007085774.1:0-797 GCF_000164805.1 Carlito syrichta
CCAGGGCTGAACTTTTTGTTTTTAGATTCTCAACTTAAATCAACATAATGAAAGTGTGGGTCACAGTGACATTTCTTTCATTGCTTAACAATAAATCTATGGACCTAAACAATCACTAGAGATGTAAGAAGTTGGAAAGGTAACAAAAAATCTTTAAGTCTTAACACCATTTTTTTCACAGTTTGTTAATAAGGACAGTAGTCTAACTTTCATGAATTCCAAACCTGGAAATTGTAATATTAAAAATACATAAGGTTCCACTGTTCAGCTATTTGCTTATGCGTAGTGTTTTATTCTTCAGAATGCTTCCACCCAATTTCAAAATAGTTAGTGTTAGAGTATGGTATTGCACTTTTCTATGGTCATGCCTCTTTGGACTTACATTGTTTAAGGTTGGCAGGCGGCCAAAGTTGTGTAAAGTTGCATGTCCATTATTGGTTGTGCATCAGAAGAGGCTGGCTGAGTGCTGTTTCAACAATACACTGGAATGCCACCCAGCCCAGTCTCAGCAGGGTTCTGAGAGTCCAGCAGAGCAGAGTAGTTCGAGTGTGTGTGTGAATGTGTGAATGTGAGTGTACAGTACAGAGCGGTTGAGTTGTCATGTGGACTCATGCACAACAAGTTATGAAGGCCTCCGTGTCTGCGCTCTTCAGCCTAGGCAGGACAGAGGGAAACAGCAGACCCTGCCTGCACTGGGTGGACAGGATCCCATGCATTTGGGGGAAGAGGCGGCTAAGGCGGGTGATGTTGAATGTCTCTTGACAGTTTATGGCATTGCAGGGGCAAGGGTCAGCCAG
>NW_007085775.1:0-749 GCF_000164805.1 Carlito syrichta
GAGTCCGAATAAAATTTGGCTCCAGTCCTGATCAGACTGCTCCCAGAAAAACTGCCTCCGAGTAGTTTCTTCTCACTGTCCAGATTCTCTGGTGCAGGTCCTAACCCACCTTTGGTCAGTGCTGGCCACCAACAGTCTCAGGTATTACTGGCAAAAGAAAACAATGGATCAGAGAAAAGAAGAAAAAGACTAAATAAATCGAAATATAGAATAAAAGCATCATTTCAAGGGTACTGTTGAGAGAACAACAATAGATTTAGGTTAAGAGCATGCTATTGAGAGACCCAGGAAACCAAGACACTTATTTGCTGTAAAAGTAGCATTTAGTTCACTGTATTTCATATATCCCCACCTCATGTTTACTATATATTTTGTGTATTCCTACCTCATGTATTTTATGAAATTTTAGTACTTTAAATCCTACCTCAGACCCCGTAGAATTAGGCATATGTCGAGTTTTAAGCAGTGTTTGTATTTAGAACTCTTGGGTTAAGCATTGTCAGTCCCAAGCTAACAGACTAACTTGTGCTTTTACAACGGGATGTAAATGATAAAGCGATAAGCCCCTTTCAGACATTCCTACAAGGTGGCAGCAGACTCAGAGGCACCAGCTGCTCTCTATCACCGGTTTATCCCAGTGATAATTTAAACACAGTGGCTATGTAAACCTGCAGGGAACAAAGACTTTTATAAAAGTAACCGCCTTGCTATAATAAAAGCTTGTGATATTTTATAAATTCCCAGAATTA
>NW_007085776.1:0-688 GCF_000164805.1 Carlito syrichta
CAGTCCTTTAAAATTTTTACTGGCATTTGCTCCATTTTCTAGACAAAGAGTTTACAGGGTCTTAAAAATGATCTACCCATAAACCACATCTTTTTCTGTAAAATGGTAACCATAAAAAGTACAGTCACACTGATAATCTCCAAAAAAAATAATAGCAGAAGTCCTGGATCCTGCCACATTGTAACAGAAATACTAGAAACAGCAACACTGTGAAGCAACGAGTTTTCACAAAAAGGATCGTCAGTAGGGCATGATATGGATTGCTATATGATACAGGGTTTATGTGAACAGATCACGTTTGATGTCATTATAATTTGATATTTATCACATGACATTCTAACCAGAGAAAGATTATTTTTCCCTGAAATATTTAATGCACAGAAAAATATTAGCACTACATCGCATTCTGTGTATTCAAAACTGTCCCCATAAAAAGCACCAATAATTTCCATATGTAAAATAATTCATTATATAGAATCGCTGTGACTTCTGTGTACCTAGTGGGAACCGCTGGCTGTCTACATGCATCCAGTCCCTCCTTCCAATGTATTTCCTCGACTGACTTAGCAAATCAGTGTGTCCCACTCCCCTGGGTCCAGTGACTGGTTGAGAAACTCATGGTCTAATCATCATAGTTAGGCCTGCTGGGACCATCGGACCACTGTGGGGATAAGTCAGCTTTCAGACG
>NW_007085777.1:0-961 GCF_000164805.1 Carlito syrichta
GCCAGCTGGCTATCCAGCTTAATTAACTAGGTGACATATATAGCTAACCAGTTGTCTAGCCAGCTGACTTAATTATCAAGCTACCTACCTAGCCAGCTGGCTAGTCCACTGACATAACTAGGTGACTTATCTAGGTGACTTAACAAGCTAGCCAACTTGCTAGACTGCTGACATAACTGGCTAGCTACCTAGCTAGCAAGCTGGCTAGCTAGCTGACTTAAGTAGCTAGCTAACTGACATATTTGGCTGACTTAACTAGCTAGTTTCATAGCTTGCCAGCTGACTTAAGTAACTGAAATAACTAGCGAGCCAGCTGTCTGCCCATCAAACGTAAATAGATTTTTAACAAGCTAGCCAGCTGGCTAGACAACTGAATTAATGTGCTGACTTAATTAGCTATGCAGCTGAATAGTCAACTGACTAAAGTAGCTGACTTAACTAGCTGGCCAGCTGTCTAGCCACCTGAATTAACTGCCTAACTACCTAGCTATCCAGCAGACTACCCAGCTGATTTAACTAGCTGACTTGAGGATGTAGCGAGCTGGCTAGCCAGCATACTTAACTAGGTATCTACCTAGCTTGAAAGATGATTAGCCAGTTGACTTATCGAGCTGACATAACTAGATAGCCTAAAGGCTAGCCAACTGACTTAAGTAGCTACCTACCCACATAGCCTACTGGCTTGCGAGCTGAGTTAACTACTTAACTACCTAGCTAACCTGCTGGCCAGTGAACAGACTTAACTAGGTGGCTAGCCAGATGACTTAACTAACTGACTTAACTAGCAAGCCAGCTGACTTAACTAGCTGACTTAACTAACTAGCTAACTAACTAACCAGCTGACTTGTCTAGATGATTTAACAAGCTAGCTACCTAGCTTGCCAGCCTACTCACTAGCTGACTTACTAGCTAGCCAGCTGGATTGCCAACTGACTTAATAAGTTGACTTAACTAGCTAGCC
>NW_007085778.1:0-377 GCF_000164805.1 Carlito syrichta
TTTCCCCCATTTTGTTTCCTGACTCCTCACACTGACATCTGGCTTAGGACAGAATTTCCCTTAACTGAGCACCTAGGTACAGTGAATAACTAACCTTCCCACACTTGTCTCCACTTTCTGGGGAAAAATTATTGCAAACACAAAGTAGTTACATTATCTCAGGCTATTTCTTCAGAGCAAGCAGGAAAAAAAGAGACTCTTCAAAATAAAAGTTTAAGCAGAGGTGTCCCATATCCCATTAAATTGTGATGTCTATGGATGTAACTTGTGAAAGAGACATTCAAATACCTAGAGGTTGATGATATCCATACAGTAAAGTTATGAGTTTAATTGAAACTTATTTTTTAGGAAAAGCCATCCTCAGGAGTATATTCACT
>NW_007085779.1:0-517 GCF_000164805.1 Carlito syrichta
AACTGTATAGTGTATTTTATGTTATACTTTAATCTTAAAGTATTAAGTATCCTCCCAAAAGACAAGTTGTTTTCTCATAATAATCATGGAAATGAGAAATGTACTATAATCGTATGACAGGTGAGTATGATATATTCATTGCCTTCCCGAGGAGCCCACAGACTCTCTTCAGGCCTGCTGTGATTGTCCCTGTTTTTCTGGTGTGAGGCGTTTCTGTTTCGTTCTGGTTTATTTTATTTTGTTTTTCCGAGTATTGTACGCTCTTCTTCACAGCTCTCATGATTCCCAAATCCTACTAAAGATTGGGTGGCCTAGAATTTTCCATGTTGTGAGGGAAAAAAAGCTGCATATTTAACCTAAGGGTTAATCATTGAAGATTGAACGAGTTATCGTTTCAAATTGTGAAGTGAAAATATTTCCCAAGATACGGCATTTAGGTTCTACTACAACATTCATTGTTCTGGGGATATGCGCGTGTGTGACAAGGTGATGTGTGCTTGTGAGTGCGTGTTTCATC
>NW_007085780.1:0-751 GCF_000164805.1 Carlito syrichta
CCCCTGAAAACTGGAACTAGACAAGGATGCCCACTCTCTCCCCTCCTGTTCAACATAGTATTGGAAGTCCTGGCTAAAGCAATCAGAGAAGAGGAGGCAATCAGAGGTATTCAAATAGGAAAAGAGGAAGTCAAGTTATCTCTCTATGCAGATGACATGATGGTGTACCTTGAAAACCCAAGAGAATCTGTCAAAGGTCTCCTTACATTGATAAAAGCCTTTGGCAAAGTCTCAGGATACAAAATAAATGTACAAAAGACAATCGCATTTCTCTACACCAATAATAAACAAACAGAAACCCAAATAAAAAACACAGTTCCATTCACAATAGCCACAAAAAAAATGAAATACCTTGGCATCTTCCTGACCAGAGACGTGAAAGACCTTTACAATGAAAATTACAAAACACTGCTCAAAGAAATCAAAGCCGACATGAACAATTGGAAAAATATCCCATGCTCATGGATCGGAAGAATCAACATTGTGAAGATGTCCATCTTACCTAAGGCAATCTACAAATTCAATGCAATACCCATTAAATTACCAACAACATTCTTTTCAGACCTAGAAAAAACAACACAGGAATTCATATGGAAACACAAACATCCAAGAATAGCCAGAACAATCCTCAGCAAAAAAAACAAAGCAGGTGGTATCACAATACCAGATTTCAAACTTTACTATAAAGCTACAATCATCAAAACAGCTTGGTATTGGTACAGGAACAGGCATATAGATCAATGGAACAGAA
>NW_007085781.1:0-747 GCF_000164805.1 Carlito syrichta
AGCATGCTCATGGCCACCACAGCCTCAACCTGATGGGCTCTGGCGATTCTTCCACCTCAGCCTTCCAAGTAGTGGGAACCACAGACGTGTGCCACCATGCCTGGTTAATTTTTTTGATTTATCGTAGAGACTGGGTCTCGCCAAGTTGCCCAGGCTGGTCTCGAACCTGCGGGCTCAGCCAATTCATTCACCTCAGCCTCCCAAGGTGTGGGATTACAGGCTGAGCCACCGAGTCTGGTTTCCTTTTTTTTGAGCAAGGAAAAAATGGTATTGTGTCCACGTGTTCATTGCTAGTATATAGGAATATGTTTGATTTCAATATGCTGATCTGGTGTCTTGTACCTTGCACAAATCACTTATTATTTCTAGAGTCTTCTTGTGATTTCCTATAAACGTGTTGTGTGCAATTAGGGCCACTTTTACTTCTTCTTTTCCTGTCTGTATGCTTTTAATTTCTTTCTTTTTCCCCCCTGTTGAACTTGCTAGAGCGTCAAGCTCCATGTTGAGTGAGAGCTGTGAGTACAGACATTTTGCCTTGTTCCTGATCATAGGGGGAAAGCATTTATTCTTTCATTATTTGTCAATGTCAGCTGATGGTTTTTTATTCATGGCCCTTGTCACCATGAGGAAATTACCATTTTCTTATTTTTGGGAGCGTGTTGGTCATAGATAGATGATGATTTTGTTAAATGCTTTTTGTTCTGCATAGATTCATACAATTGTGTGATTTTTCTTCTGTGGCTTGTG
>NW_007085782.1:0-624 GCF_000164805.1 Carlito syrichta
CCTGCCTCAGCCTTCCAAGTAGCTGGAACTACAGGCACACACTACCATGCCCAGCTAATTTTTTGATTTATTGTGTAGATGAGGTCTCACCAAGTTACACAGGCAGGTCTTGAACCCGCAGGCTCAGGCAATTCACTCACCTCGGCCTCCCAAAGTGTGGAATTACAGGCTGAGCCACAGAGCCCGGCTGAGAGGGTTTTCTTAATGGGGTGAAGTGGTATGACATTTCTTCAGACTACAAGGATCTTAGTTCACAGGTCTTGAGTAAGTCACAGGTTCCCATCTTAGTGGCTGTGAGCTTTTATGTCAGTTCTTTAACTTCTGTAAGCCCCCAGCACAGCATGGTTACCTTCCCTGAGTACGCTACTGGAGGAATTCTGTATTGGAAAAGAAGAGCCCAGATTTGCCTAGAATGAACTGTGCCATGTACAGAGGGCCTGTCTAGGGTGTTCACTGGATTCTTGCTTTCCAACCCATATGCTGAGGACTCTGTCTGATGATATAACTGAGGCTTTATGGCTATCAAGGATGAATTACATACCTGATCTACGGTGGAGCTGGCACTTGAGCCTAGGATCCATTGGGGTGTGGTGGGGTCAAGGACTTGGTGTTGATCAGCCTAGA
>NW_007085783.1:0-827 GCF_000164805.1 Carlito syrichta
AACCCTCGGACTCAGGCAATCCACTCGCCTCGGCCTCCCAAAGTGCTGAGATTACAGGCTGAGCCACTGAGCCTGGCCCACAAATGATTCTTAAGTGGTAAGTTCACTAAAGGATGCCAGACATAAAAACAACTTTTTAATTAAATTACATAAAATTCTAAATCACAAAATCATTAAGACACAAAACAGATCAGTGAATATCAGAAGCCAACGTTAGAAAGAAGAATGGACTGCGATAGGGATGTAGGGTGCTAGAACATTGTATATTATGATTTCTCTAGTGGCTACATCATTGTATGCATTTGTGACAATCCAAATTGTTCAATTAAAATTGAGGAAACAATCTGTCAGATATCTCTCAATATAACTGACTTAAAATTTTCAATACATTATTATTTAAAGGACAAATAATTTTTAAGAACCTGAGAATTCAGAATTTAACAATACCCCCAAACTATTAAATAATGAGTAAATACTCTTCAATTGTTTAGACTACATTGAATTTTACATAGGTCTCAATTTTTAATTTTTTTATTTTTACTTATGGGTACATGAATTATATGATAGATTTATAAATATTTGGGGCACATGTGATGTTGGATACAGGCATACAATGTTTAATCATCAAATCAGTGCACTTGGGGTGTGTATCACCTCAAGCATTTATTATTTCTTTATGAAAAATGTATTCTAATTCCACTCTTTTCGGTATTTTAAAATAGACAATGTTGTTTTTTATAGCCAGCCTTTTTCAATTGAATACTACGTCTTATCCATTCTAACTATATTTTTGTACACATTTGCAGACTATTGATTAGACTTTTTTC
>NW_007085784.1:0-861 GCF_000164805.1 Carlito syrichta
GACGCTGGTTCCATTTCTGGCTAAAGTACTCTGTAGGGTCCCAGCACCACTCTCGCCGTTTAGAGCCTGCCCTTTGGAACTGTGGAGCTCTGGAACTCCGGGTCCACCCTGGCTGAGGCACTCAGCATGAGACCCCAAACCAGAGGACCCAGACAAGCAGAGAAAAACAGATCTGCTTAAACTGCCTTGCCATTCTCCAGGCAGAGACTTCCATTGCCCTGCCCACCTATCAACAAACTTTACCTCATTTCCTAAGGCCAGGTATTGCAGCGTGTGGGGAAGTTTAGGGTCCCTGCTCCCTCCAGCTCTCTCCCCAGCCCAGCACCCAGCACCGCCAGTTGCACAGGGAGGCTCTGAGCACCTGCCCCTCAGAGACACCGGTTCCATTACTGGCTGAAGTACTCTGTAGGGTCCCAGCGACACTCTCGCCATTTACAGCCTGCCCTTTGGAACTTTGAAGCTCTGGAACTCCGGGTCCACCCTGGCTGAGGCACTCAGTGTGAGACCCCAAGCCAGAGGACCCAGTCAAGTGGAGAAAAACAAATCTGCTTAAACTGGCTCACCATTCTCCAGGCAGAGACTTCCATTGCCCTGCCCACCTAGCAACAAACTTTACCTCAGCTCCTAAGGCAGCAGTGCAAAACAGGAGACAAAGCCCCACCCCTATGCTGCAATGAAAAACAAAAGGGAGAAGCTGGAATCGGAGATCACAGAAATGACTCTAGTCTGATCACTTATTTTGACTTATGATTTTATCATTGAAACTGTTGGTCTAGATTACGTTTGGTGTTTACCTTCTGACTTATACTGTTTCTTGATTTTTTTGGCCTGTCTCTGTTTAGCTATCAGTATTCTTAGGGA
>NW_007085785.1:0-466 GCF_000164805.1 Carlito syrichta
CGGTGGTCTGTGATTGAGATGAATTTTGCAAACTTGAAAACATAAAGGCTGTAACTTGCATGTACTTTTTGAGAGAAGAGTATGAAGGACTGAAATCTATCTGTCCATGTGGTGATTATCTTCCCAAGGTCAATTTCAAGGCTCCATTACTTGCTTTGCTGTCCAAACATGAAAGCCACTAGTTTACTTTCAAGAATGGTTTCCCTCATAATCTTGTGTTTTGGGCCCAAATGTTAGTGGAATAGTCAGTGTTCATGCAGGGTTTAACTTGGCTTTGTGTCCTCTGAGGGACAAGTCCTATGCACGAGGAAGTGGAAATGATGTAAGAGATGAGTATTTTTTGGGATAAGTTTACTTGGTAAGGATGTTGCCATTTTCTTTTTTTTTTTTTTTTTGAGTTGGAGTCTCACTCTGTCTCACAGACTGGAGAGTATTGTCCGCTCCTGGCCATCACAACCTCAACCTG
>NW_007085786.1:0-1760 GCF_000164805.1 Carlito syrichta
TCACGTGAGGGAGGAGGGGTAGAAGAAGATCGCTGTGGGCTGAGCCCAGGAAAACATCTACGATGTCGGCCTCTGGGCTCATTGCATGACATAGAGGAGAGTGTAGGTTTGTTTCTGATCTGAGGTTTAAATGCAGATTCAGTAACCGCCCACCCACTGGAAGATGGGGGACCAGGGAGGAAGAGGAGCAGTATGCCCCAGAGTGAAACTCCCTAATCCCAGTCCCAGGTGTCTGAGGGGGCAGGCACAGGAAAAAGCCTCTTCCATATATTTACAAACAGCTAAGAACATTGTCTCCAAGGATATATTCTTTAGATTCTTTATGGCTTGTTAAAAAGGTAGAAAGTATTAAATAGTTTTATCTGAAATCTGAAGTACTCCACGAGTAGAATAAATGTTTGTCTTTATTTTTGTGATGATGAGAGATATTTTTGATTTCCAGTGCTTGCTAATCTGTTAATTTTCCTGAGTACAGGTAATTATATTATAAATTAACAAGGGAAAGTAAACAAACACGGGGTTTTAATTGCATATAATTACTTGGTGTCCCAAATTATTTTACAATTGAGAAAATTTGTCTGAAAGTTTTGATATTTAGTGAATAGAATTTAGGGCAATTTCTGTATTTCCCCCAACTGCCTAATAGTCTTTATAACAAGGAAATAGAAGCACAGTGATAATTCTGAACTGAAACAAAGTTACACATGAGAGTGATTAAATGAATCTGTTTGTCTTTGATTCAATAGGAATCCAAAACAAAGTTGATCTAATCAACAAGGATCAGTAGAGAAGTTATTGAAGATTCTCTTTCTTTGAACTGGTAAAGGCAAGGAAATAAGCACTTGCAAACAATGGAGGCCTTTAATTCACAGGCTCCAACACTGAAAACCATTGTGAAGTGGAATTTTGGGGGTTTCAGGTTTTAATTTGAGCTGTACAAGCAGGTGCAATGATGGAGGAAGAACTTCTGTGATTATACTGTTGCCACTCCTGGCAAATGAAATTCACCAATAATCCAGCTTTATGTGTTTGATCATAGAGACTGTCAGTGCTGACCTGTTTACTGGCATTCACTCCCTAGGTACTTCTCTTACCTTGGGACTTGGGATCCTGAGAGGGAGAAAAGAAAACAAGCAAAGGCAAGTTCAGCGTCAGATCTGAAAAACAAAAATCCAGCAAAAGAAATTCCAGCCGTGAAACAATGTGGCCAGGAACATTCTAGGAGCAAGTAGGGGTAGAAAATGCCTCTTTCTAAAGCAAAAGGCTCTGACTTCATCCCTGGTGGCCACCCAGGTGACCTGGCCCTCAGAGCAGTGTCCCTGCCCCCCCCAGTCCAGCCTCTGCAGTGGACCCTGAAGGTTGCTCCAGTTTTTTTTAACAGCTCTCCTGTTGTGAGTAGGAAAACACACAGATGCTTCCACTTCTCTTTGTTTCATTTTTCATCTTGGGCAAAGTTTGGAGACAACAGCATCAGGAGAAAAATTTCATCATAGCAATAGAGATAGTCAGGGTATCCATTTATTTTGGCCCATCGGTGCTCAGGCACATCACACAGATGCTTCATGAGAGTCTTTGAGTTCAGCGAGTGAGTGTTTGGGGAAGGAGGTGAGGATGGTGCAAGGTGGGAAAAGTTCCCATGGCACATTCACCCTTGTGTTGACCATGCTGACCTCCCTGAACATTAAATCAGATCCCTTGAAATGAATGTCCCTTGTGTTTTTCCTGCCTAGGTCATACAAATATTCTTCATCTCAGTCTTA
>NW_007085786.1:2882-4862 GCF_000164805.1 Carlito syrichta
CGAACATTGTTAGAAATGTAGTGTCGTTTCTATGGAAAAACAGTGTGAAACATTCTTAAAAACTAAAAACAGAATTACCACTCAATTTAGTAATTCTACTACAGGATATCTACCTGAAGGAAAATAGATAAAATATTAAGGAAATACCTGCACTCACATGTTTGTTGCAGCCCTATTCACAAAAGCAAAGCTATAGAATCAACCTGTGTCCATCAGCAAATAAATGGGTAAAGAAAATGTGGTATATATACATAATGGAATGTCACTTGGCCATGCAAAAATAAAATCATGTAATTTGCAGCAACATGGATGGAACTCTCTTGACCATTATCTTAAGTGAAATAAAGCAGGCACAAAAGGACAAAAATAAAGTGTTCTCATTTATTTGTGGGAGCCAAAAGTGTGATCACATGGAGGCTAGTGAGTGGGAAGACAGATAACACATTAGGAAGGGTGAGGCAGGGTAGCGGAGAGGATGAAAGAAGTGGGTTGAAACATAAAGACATACAGTGAGATAGAAGGGATACATTTGATATTCAATCGCAGAGTAGAGTGTACTTAACCAAAAAAGTATTGTACTTGGCTGATGGACAGCTACATATCCTGAGCTGATCACTTCATATGCACGTGTAACAAAATTTCACACCTACCCCATATTCATACAAATAAAAATAAGAATAGGAGTGGAGATATGCAGGCTCCCCCCACCTCCAGAAGTGATTTCTCTTCAAAATACTAGATTACCTTCTCTTTTTCACTATGGTCAATTGCTAATGACTACCATGAGCTGGACGTGTTTCCAGGCTCTGGGAATGCAGAAGCTCACAAGAGGTTGTGCTCAAGAGTTCAGGACATGGAAAATAGCACTGGTCCTGCTGTGTGGAGAGTGGGGAGGGGTGGAGAGCTGCTGCTATGGGGTCCCTAGGGTTCAGCTGACTTGGCTCCATCAAGGATGTCTTCAGAGCCAAATTGTGAGATGGCCCTGTAGGATTTGAGGGGCCAGCCACGTCGTTGACCATGAAGGACTTTTTGGTTGGAGAGCCATGTGCAGGGGCTCAGCAGGCTTTGGAGGAAGAGGGTGTGTGAGGATCAGCCGGTGAGTTCTGTGCTTGGAGGAGGTGAGCCCAGTGTTGTGAGAGTGAAGGCTGCAAGTGGGCAGAAGGGACTGGACATGGAGGACTTGGTGTCAGTCTGAGGAGTTCACCCAAGTCTGAGGTGCAAAGAGCTCTTGAAGCCTCCTTAGTCAGGGAGTGAGGAGATGAGTTACCCTAACAGATTTTAGAATGGTGTTGTGAAGGGTAGGCTAAGGGGAGGAAGGAGTTGAGGAAGAAGCTGTTCTAATAGGAGATGCCAGAGAGGATAAGGCTGACATTCTTTGTGTCATTTCCTACATCTGTTACCTTCGGAGGTTACGTATATCATTGTTTTATTTTTAAAATGGAATCTTAAGCCGGGCTCGGTGGCTCAGCCTGTAATCCCGCGCCTTTGGGAGGCTGAGGTGAGTGGATTGCCTGAGCCCACGGGTTTGAGACCCGCTTGGGCAATGAGACCTCATCTCTACAATAAAGCAAAAAATCAGCCGGGTGTGGTAGTGCATGCCTGTAATCCGGCTACTTGGAAGGCTGAGGCAGAAGGATCGCCGGAGCCCAGCAGGTGAGGCTGCGGTGGCTGGGAGCGGCCACTGCACTCCAGTCTGGGTGACAGAGTGAGACTCCAACTCTAAATAAATAAGTAAATTAATAAATAAATGAATAATAATGGAATCTTAAAAATAACACTTTTTTTAAGCTCTGAGAAATGAGAGAGCTGCCCTATGTAAAGTGGTTGATGGATGTGTCTTAGGATATGACTAAACAGTGCTTTTTCTTCTCCTATTGCTTGATCTACTAGGTGGGAAAACAAAGCTCTAAAAAAAATCTCAGGGAAGTCATAATTAGAGATGGATCAGTTAAATACATATGATAAATTAATCAGGATGGG
>NW_007085787.1:0-1104 GCF_000164805.1 Carlito syrichta
CATAAATAAAAAAATTAGCCGGGCATGGTAGCACATGCCTGTAATTCCGGCTACTTGGAAGGCTGAGGCGGAAGGATTGCCGGAGCCCAGCAGGTCGAGGCTGCGGTAGCCGGGAGCGGCCACTGCACTCCAGTCTGGGCGACAGAGTGAGACTCCAACTCAAAAAAAAAAAAAAAAAAATTTGCTGGTGAAAGACATCTCCAAAGAGAAGTGTCAGAATTTTTTGAATAGGAGGTACAGAGGGGATGGAGAAAACACTATTTTGAAATAAAACACCGGAAAGTTAGACAGAATCTTCTTTCATGATGAAATGTAAAAGACAATTTTTGAAGTGTTAAAAAGTAGGAACCATCTCCCCACGGGAAGATCAGAAGCTCTAAAAAATGGTGATGTTATAAATTTAACAAAAAGAAAGATTAGAAGCAAATGTTTGCAAACAACATATCTGACAAAGGTCTTATGTCTTGGATTATATAAACTACTCTCACAACTAAACAGTGTGTATACATATTCTCTCTCTGTCTCTCTCTCTCTCTTTCTATCTCTCCAGTTAGAAAAGGGGCAAAAGACAGAAAAGACACAACTAGCAGGGAGAGAGAGGGCAGGAGAATAAGGGGCACGCAGCCACCCATGGGGGGCCAGGTCCAGTGATGGGGAGAGCGGGTATGCTTGAAGTCCAAATCTCACCTGCAAAGGTGTATGTGTCGGGAGGAGAGAGAGGCCAGAACGGAGTCAAGTAACAACCAAGGTGCTCCTGTGGCCTGCTGGTAAACATCAGTGTGATTTGGGGCAAGTGACTTTGTCTTTGGAGTCTCAGCTTTTCTCATCTGTGGAAATGACAGGCCTGTTCCATAGGCTTCTAATTGGATGTGTGAACTTTAGTGAAATCCAGTACACCTTTGGGACACAGTGGATACTGAAAAAACATCAGCTTTCTTGCCACTTTGACCTCGATTGAGTACACGACAGTGAGACAGACAGACACAAGACCCACAGATCCACAGTGAAGTTTCGAGATGCTGCATCTGAGTGACATTCCAGTACTAGTGACTAGAGAGAATGTGGACATCCGAGAATGCAGCCCTTCCATCCATAGTCAGACGG
>NW_007085788.1:0-1269 GCF_000164805.1 Carlito syrichta
GGAGTAGGTGGGTCACCAGGAGGCAGCTCCTAGATCGGGGGCTTTACATGCCTGCTCTGGAAGGGCGAGAAGGGGCATGTTAGGTCCCGATAGCTGCCACTGCCACGTTGGCTTCAGCCCCTTTGCATACAGGCTTTGTGTAGCTCTGCCAGGACACCACGTCTTTCCTTACCTGACTTCTTCCCATCGATGTGTTTTTCACCAAAAGCATGAGCTCAGCTTTCCCCAGGTTTAATGGCTCCTCTCTGTCTTACTCTTCAGGCTTGGAGACTCCCAGCATTGCTACCTTGCACTCCTAGGAGCTGCATCACCACTTAGTGACTCCTGCTCACAGCCCTGATAGAATCCCCCCTGAAATTCTTCCCAAGTGCCCCCATCTGAGGATGCATCTGCTTTCTGGCTGCTTCCTGACTGACAGGAGGACTATTTCAGGGTGAACACACTTGTGTCTGGCCACACACATGGACCTAACAGTCATGGAGCAGGGGGCTTGGAGCCAACTCACACTGTTTGGCTTCTTGCTAGTCCACTCCACTTCAACCTTTGGGGCTGAATCTGGATGCAACAGGAAAGCTGTCAAAACCAAGGTTGGGGGGTGGTTCTCTACTCCAAGTCATCACCCCAGGGATTGTCAGACACTTCTCTGTCCCCTCTCTGCAGGCTAAGTGTGGCACTTCCCAAAAGGCAGCCACACCTGCTGCTTGTTAAAGCACAAAGCCTGCACCCTGCGTGGACTTCTTACCTGGCCTGGCTGTCCCAAGGCCTCACAGGTGCAAATGTTTGTTGAATTATTGCTTTATCTTACTGTCTGATTGCTGTCTTCATTTACTATCTGTTTGCTAAATAATTGAATGTTATTACTGGCTATTTTTAATTTTAATAAATATCCATTCTGCTTCTCTTGTTGTTTGCCATTTTGTGTCACATTATATGGTCGATGTCCATCTCTAATTAATGTACTAATTATCATAAGCTGTTTCTCAACTCTGAATATGCAAAGCCAAAAAGGCAGCGAATGTCCTCCATGGAGTGCTCTGGGCTCCAAGATGCACACAAGCTCTCTTGTGTTGAAAGCTGTAAGCTCCTCCTTAACCCCACCCAGGTGTGCATCCTAGTCAGCCTTGGACTTTGGCTTGGTTGGGCATTTGCTATGTTTCAACTTGAAAGAATACTTGATCTCTCTGAACCTCACCCTCACCATTTATAAAAGTGAATCCAATGTATTCAGAATGACCTAGAGATGACTGAGAAAACAGAAGGCAGTAATGG
>NW_007085789.1:0-851 GCF_000164805.1 Carlito syrichta
ACCCTGTCTTACTCTTTATGAAAGCACCTACAATACAGGCATGTGAGTATTTCACACTATTGCTTTTTGAAGCTGGAAACTTAAAACAGATCCTGGAAAGAAGCCCAAAAGAGTGGTGATTAAAAGAGCAAATGAATCCTATCAAGACCAGAAATTATCAGGATTTTGTACACAATGGCACGATTATAATTATAAATTATATAAATGTGGGTTCTGAAATGTCAGTCACTGTAGGAACTTTTGAAACATAAATATTTAGACCCCTCTCTACTAAAAGTCAGGAATTTTACCTCTTTTGGCTAATAATTTTGATAAAGATAAGCATATTCTTTGTGCCATCTGAAATGTAAGACTATCTTAAACAGTAAATATCATTACCAGATATTCCAAAGGATTAAAACAAAACATGTCTCTTCAAAGGGATAACAAAGTAAAAATGAAGTCCCTTCTTTAACTTAAACTTGAAAGTAAATAATCAAACATTCAACACTTCTTAATCAAATGCAAATTTTCAGACACTTCTGCAAATTAAAATGACATCTTGAACATGAACATTAATTTTGATAGATTTGAAAACTCAAAACAGTTAGGAACTAGATGATTTCTGCTTACAGCCTTCATTTACAACAGCTTGTTTTTTGTGATAAGTGCTGATTGCAATTTGTCTTAATTTTCAGACTTGTTTACATTCAAATTGAGTAGAAAATTTATTAGTAGTCATGAATCTCTATTTTAGTGTCTATTTTAGACTCAACCATATTCTGGTGAGCTGTGAATTCATTCATGAAAAGAGATGATGGGCCTGCATAATAAACACAAACTAATTTGATCTATAAATTTAATTACCCTGA
>NW_007085790.1:0-708 GCF_000164805.1 Carlito syrichta
CTTCTTTATTTCTACCAACACTCAAGTGGAAAACTTCAAGGTCATATGTGACTCTTCTCCTACACCTGCCCCTCATAATCAAACATGTGTTGAGTTACAGTCTCAGTAATCTCTAAGTCACTATAAACAGCAGTAACGAGCACACCTAGAACCTAAGATCTTAGCTCCTAAATTTCATGCCTTCAAGAAAAGGAAACTGACAGACATCACCTTAACCTAGGGATCAAAGTGACCTCCCTCAGTAGTGAGACACATTGATAGCATGTAGCTCCTGAGATGATTCATAGAGAAAGGCACAGTATTCTCAGTGTTCTCGCCAAAAATCCACAACTCCCATTGCATGAGAAAAGTCAGACAAACTCAAAGAGAGAATCATTCTACAAAATTAGTGACCAATGCTCTTAGAATGCCAAGGTCATAAAAGACCAAAAAACAAAAAAACAAAAACACAAAACAACAACAACAACAAAACAACAACTGAGTAACTGTCACCAACTGGAGGCACAACAAAACAACAACTGAGTAACTGTCACCAACTGGAGGCGAGCAGGGAACTACCATGCCAGAGGCAACATAGGATCCTAGATGGGATCATGGCCCAGAAAAGGAAACTAGTGGAAAAACTGGTGAAGCTCTATTGAGGTCTACAGACCAACTGAAAGTATTCTATTCATGTTAATTTCCTGGTTTTAATAATTGCACTACGGT
>NW_007085791.1:0-861 GCF_000164805.1 Carlito syrichta
AATCAGGGGACTCACCATCAGACTTCCCCTGTAATGTCTATAGAATTAAATGAATTCTTCTCTTCTCAAGGTTCCCAAATATTCTGAGCTTCTTGAGTCTGCCAGAAACTGCCATTTCTAACTAACCTTTAAGACTGCGATCTCTTTAAGCCAGGTACCAGGCTGGTTTTCTCTAAAGGACTTACTGGCTCCATGAAGTCAACCTTAATGCATTAAAATGGTCTGGTCATATCTGATTCAATGTACATCATTCTCAAAACTGACATTCAGGTCAAAGTCTTGGTAATATAACCAATGTTTCCAATCATGTCCTGCTACAAGGATAACATTCTTATTGAATTTATGTAACTAACCATATTGCTATGAAAATCAGAATGTTCAATAAGAGTTATTGAATATTGGAAGACTCAGATAGGGAGAAAAAGATAATCGTTTCAAATATGTTTCCAAAATATAATTTACCAGATTACTGGAAGCTATATTACTTAAATAAAAAAAGAGAAAAAATACTCTTTAAGACTGGAAAACAAAACAATAAAGAACCAGCAATAAAGTCATAAAAATTATAATTTTATATTTGTGATTCAATCAATTTCTTATTAGAGACTTGAAGTTCTTATCAAGTTCAGTGATGTGACCTTCAAGTTCTCAGAACCTGTCCTTGTCAGTGTCTTTTCCATGAATCTCTTTGAAGATATACCAATTTTGTCTGTAGTTGATTTCAAGAAAACATCAGAGAAAGCAATAACTTATGCAAATGAAAAAAGATTTAAAATGGCCAGGTCAGAGACCTGAAGAGAGTTCATTATAATGCAATTGACAAGAAAATTTGATTATTTCTGTGATTTATAACACTTTAAA
>NW_007085792.1:0-1165 GCF_000164805.1 Carlito syrichta
GCTAACTTCTGCTTTTACAACGGGATGTAAATGATAGAGCAATAAGCCCCTTTCATACATTCCTACGAGATTGAAGCAGACTCTGAGGAGCCAGCTACTCTCTAGGTGGGCTTTATCACCAGTTTTCATCCCAGTGTTAATTTACCCGCAGTGGCTATGTAAACTTGAGAGAATCAGAGACCTTTACAAAAACCGCCTTGCTATAAGACGTTTGTGATATTTTATAAATTCCCAGAATTAGTATATGAATTTCTACCCCACATTCACTGTATGTGTTTGCAGCATTCATATTTAAAACTTTGTTAAGTTTGGCTTTTGTTGTCCCATAATGACCATGTTATGTTATGTAAATGTTAAGCAAACAAGCTTTCCTAAGCATACCTTGGGATGGATTAGTAAACTTAAAGGGCTAATGTAACCCTTTACCTGTCCGCTCAGGTTACTATATACGCAGTGTCTGTATGGATCTAACTTATCTAACATTCCACTCTTCCCGTTAAGTGGTTTTCTGTCAATCACGGGCAACCCACGAAAGGCACCAACCAATACCAAGTGTGCCCGTACCCATTAGGAGAAATCACCCAATCATGTAAAATCAAGTTTAAAGTTCTTTCCCCTCCCTCTGTAATTGTGCATAAAAAACTGCTTGCCATTGTGAATCGGGGCTCTGGTTCATGAAGCCTCTACGGGCTTCATGTGTGAGCCCAGACTCGAGCCTGAATAAAGATCCTCGTGTGTTTGCTTTGGAGCTGGCTCTTTGTGGTCTCTCTCTCTCTGATTAGAGTCTCGGGTTTAATAGTCACCACTTAGTACAAGTAATAGGAGACTCCTTTAAAATATTCACCTTGTTTCCTCCCAATGTTTATTATTTTGTTACATTTGAGGCTTATAATTAATCTATTTCAATTAAATTTTTGTTCTCCATAGATACCACATGTAGGTAGTGCACTATTATTATTATTATTATTTTGAGTTGGAGTCTCACTCTGTCACCCAGACTGGAGTGCAGTGGCCGCTCCTGGCTACCGCAGCCTTGACCTCCTGTGTTTCAGCGATCCTTCTGCCTCAGCTTTCCGAGTAGCCGGAATTACAGGCATGCGCTACCACACCCTGGTCTATTTTTTGATTTATTGAAAAGATGAGGTCTCGCTACCCAGGCGGGTTT
>NW_007085793.1:0-814 GCF_000164805.1 Carlito syrichta
CCCCAGAGTCCAGGAATTGTCAGTGTCCCCCTACGAGAGCCCTAGGACAGTGCTGTGAAAATCAAGGGGTGGTCATTTTATGCCTCAGTCTAGAGGCAGGCCAACCATGGGGGCTTTTGTAGGAAGAAATTCCACAACTGAAGTGCCCTTTTCAATGCTGACCCCATTACCCTGCTGTTGTCGGCAGGTCTTGCGCTCTCAGTAACTATAGCCCAGAAGAAACCACTTTAAAGTGTTGACCCATGTCCCCCAGCTTCCTCAGGGAGATAAGGCCTCCCCTTCCCAGGCAGAAACAAAAGAGCCCAGGCTTGGATGTCAGAGCAGGGAGAGGTGGAAGTCAAGCCGAGCAAAATCAAACAAGAAGACACTGGAAGTTCCTAGAAAACACATATTTTTCTTTTCAGTTATTATGACAGATATAGGAAGGTCGACAGAAAATAAAAGTGTCTATATTTTAAATTTCAATAATTTTTAATGAACATAGCATTTTATTTTTACAGCTCAAACTTAATGTAGAAAAAGATCTTTATATCGGAGAGTGTACGGGGCACCCTTTACACAAGTAACTCCATCTTAGAAAAAGACTTTATCTTATTTCCTAAAAGACCTCATGCCAACAGGGACCGGTTGTTTGCCTCACCCGATAGACACCACAGGCAACCGGGTGAGAACAGAACCAGGCATATGCCCTTCCGCTGTCAGACCTCATCAGAAGCTTTGTGACCATAAAAAGAACAGGACTTCACCAGCTCGAAACAGCCACTTGAACAGACACCATCTTGCTGTCCCCATGAAAAGCTCCTGTCATCTTCCA
>NW_007085794.1:0-594 GCF_000164805.1 Carlito syrichta
TGAGGACCAAGAAGAAAATGAACTGGGAAACAATTCATTTGGCGCAGAATGGAGAGTGGATTTTTTTCTTAGTTGGAAGAGTTTTCTAATAATGCCAGCACAGTTGTTACTTGTTTTAGTTTTGTATCAATCAATAATTACCTTTCAGAGAAGAGATAGTAAAAAAGCAGTTGTTTACTGAATGTGTGTCCTTTGTTAGTATTCAATTCCTTAGACGGTGTGTTATTGATATTCTTGCTATTGATAAGGAAGCTGAGGCTGAGAGATAGTAACTTGCTCATTTCACTACTAAATAAATGGAACCCTAGTCAGCCTGACTCCCAAACCCATATGTGTTATTTAACTTTGAAATACTACTTAAGAAATAAATCACGATGATAATAAGTGGAATGTAATGTCCTGGACTTCAGTTTGTCAAGTACATTTAATACATTAACTTTGGCCGGGCTCGGTGGCTCAGCCTGACATCCCAGCACTTTGGGAGGCCAAAGTGAGTGGACTGTCTGAGCCCGTGGGTTCGAGACCCACCCGGGCAACTTGACAAGACCTTGTCTCTACAATAAATACAAAATTAGCCCGGGCGTGGTAACACGC
>NW_007085795.1:0-1340 GCF_000164805.1 Carlito syrichta
CCACTCAAGTCTCAGAGCATCCTGCAAGAGCTCAGGTCTCATGTGGTCCATCCCACAGAACAGGGAACGTTCAGTGGTTGACCACCCCTTGGCCTATGATGGACTCTGGTTGAACATACTGGTTTTAGTTGAACTAATTTGTTATTACCATTTTATCTTTTGAATATTATATTTCCATTTGTTGGATATTTTAAGATTGTTTTATTGGCTATTTTAGTTTTGCTTTCTTTGACTCTGTTTTTGAAATAACAAGAATGAAAATAACGGTAAGGACCATCTATACACGAAGTGCTCATTTTGGGAGCTTCATTCCACTGCTAGTTAGTCTTGCAGCCTCCCACAGGAAATACCCTCATCTCTTCCAAAATCAGCAGATTGCAGTTAATACTCAACTCAGTCTATGGCACAAGACATGCCATGACAATTCACTGTCAAAGATTTCCTTCTCTCTTTTTGCATGAAACAACTATTCCATGTTGTGAAAATAAGAAAGTAGTGGCAAGAAGGTACTTGAGAGATGTTAAATATTGCATTGGTTCTGGGCCTAATAGAGAGAGAGAGAGGGAGAGAGAGGGAGAAAGAGAGAGAGAGAGAGAGAGAGGTGTAAAATGACTACTGAATTCAAAAGCCCCCCACTACTACCAGTGGCTTCAGCATAATAATAAGCCTGCTTCTTGTGACAACATGAATATAGAAGCAAATTAAGTTTTCTATTGTTTGAATTATATGATTTCTTTAGGAAAAAATATGACCGGAGAACCATGTGCTAGGCAACCAATTGATATCATCCAAGTTAAGGAAAACAAACCTGTGTCCATTAAAAAAGAAATGAGAACTAAGATCCAGGTCTCTATTTACCTCCTGGGATTTAAATCACATAATCTAGAAACTCCAGTGAGATCCCAGAGGATTCAGACAGGTTTACTGAAAGCCCTTTCTCATCTGATTGCCGGTAGTGCATGCACGTGGTTTCTGGCTACCTCGCATCCCTGGCCCCACATTCTAGAAAGAGTACTGCCATTTGTTCAGAGAATTCCCTCTTCCCACTGCATGTGGTTCTGGAGGGGCAGACAGTCCATCCCTGTTCAAGTGTTAGCCACAGAGATGACTGTGGCCCAGACCTAGCCAGGCATCTAAGAATAGAAAGTCAGGATGCCTGTGCAGAAACAAGACATGGTTAATCTCAGCCTTGTCAATCACACTAAATTCCAAAGGACTGGCTCACAGACTTTCACCTGTTCCAGGTACATCTGAGGCCACGACTGACAGATGTCAGTCAGACAGACTGACAGATGTAAACAGACTGTGTTACCTTAGCAAAAATCTCTGCCTGAGGGGTA
>NW_007085796.1:0-366 GCF_000164805.1 Carlito syrichta
AATTGAATTTGTTTCTTTGCTTTTTTCTTTTTTTGGTCCGAGTCTCACTGTGTTCCAGGCTGGAGTGCAGTGGCATAGTCATGGCTCACCACAGCCTCGACCTCCTGGGCGCCCGTGTCAGCCTTGCACGTAGCTAGGACAACAGATGAGTGCTGCCACGCCTGGCTTTTGCTTTCTCTCCTTCTTGCTTTCTCCTTCCCTCCCTCCTTCCCTCCCTTCCTCCCTTTGACACCTTGCTGTATTGTTCAGGCTGATCTTGAACTCCTGGGCTCAAGCAATCCTCTTGCCACAGTTTTGCAGGTGTGAGCCACTGCACCTAGCATGCTTGACTTGCTTATTTGTTGGTTTGTTTATTTCTGTCATTTA
>NW_007085797.1:0-2801 GCF_000164805.1 Carlito syrichta
AGGTGGAGCAGGAAAATAACAGACGGTTGAAATTCTCTAAGGACGTGAGCTCCTTCGGCGGGGGCAGTCGTGGGCGGGCTTTGAGCAGGAGTGGTCATGAACGGTACAGTCTGCAGCGGGTGGGAAGACTGCAGGCAAGAAGAGCTGGTGATTTTAAGATGCAAATATTTTCTGCATGGCTGAAAGAGGAGAGGGTGTTCACTCGGGACCCTCGGAGTCCTCCAGGGCGGGGTCTGTATTCTGAGTGTGAGATCGGTTGCCCAGCAGTGCAGCGCGGGCTGTGGTGAACTGCAACCCTCAGTCCCAGATTTTTTAGGATTGACACACCTCGGCTCCTTCGCCTCCCCAGGACAGCAAATGTACTTTCCGCAGCTGGGCTGCTGTCCAAAGCAAGAGGGCCAGGCGGCTGGGGCATTGTACAACTCCGCTCACCCTTGAAGATCCGGGTCTTCAGACGGTTGAGACAGGTCGGAGCTTGCACTGTGGACTTAGGCTGTGGCGTGGGCCACGCCCCTCTCCTAGACCCGCCCACGCACCCTTTTGATTGGCTCGAGGTTGCGGAAGGGCTGGGCGTCCCCGAGAGGCCCGGGCTGGGGAGGGCGTACTGATTGGTCCAGCGGGGATGAGATAATTGCTAGGAAGTTCGAGCGCCCAGGCGCCAATGGGGCGGCCAAGGCTACTGTGAGAGGGCACTCGAGGTTGCTGGAGAGCGAGCGGTCGAAAGAGGCGGGTAGGAGCCGGCACACTCGGTTGCCTGCTCGCTCTCTTCCTGGCGCCGCAGTGGGACCGCCGCCGCGTTTCCTGCTGGCCTGGGGCAGCCGCGGCCGGACGAGTCGGTAGTCGGGCGCGTCCTCGGACATTGAGGTGGGGGGGGCGGGGCGGCCACACCTGTGGAGCGGCGGGCGGTTGGGTAGCCACCGGCGTCCCGCCGCGTGCGCTCTCAAGGCGGGAAACGGCGGGCGGCCGCGGCCCGGGGCAGTTGGGTTCCCGGGTCGGGCGTCTCGGCAACATAGGGTTGCCCGCGCTCGAGTTCAGTGACTGCTGCCTCCACAGCCCGCACTTCCGAGAGACGCTCAAGTCGCACGAAGCGGAGCTGGAGAAGACCAACAAATTCGTCAAGGACGGGAAGTCGCTCATCGGCGCACTCAAGAGTGAGTGCCCCGAGCCCGGCGGGAGGCGTCCCTCAGTCCTGCTCTTGCGCGGCCGCAGGCTCCTTCCCCTGGCGCTGAGGGATGGGTGGTGGGGCTGCCGGTGGCGGGAAGGGTGCGTGAGGCGCTAGCCCGCCACCGTCAGACCAGGAAGAGGCTGTTGCCGGCCGGGTGCGGCCGGTACCTCCGGGGTGGCCAGACGCGGTCGCGTGTGTGCGCAGGCAGGTGTCACGCGAGGGGATGGGAGTGCCCAGCGCGCCGCTCCTGCCGGAAAGCCTTTGCCCTAATGCCTCTGGCTCCCGTAGGGGAAGAGGCGCTCACCTCTGGATGCCTAGAGCGGACAGGGAGCGTGCCCTACCAGAGTGGGGACAGGCGGATGGAGGGGACAGTCGGGCTCTGATGCTCCGCTCCCTGCACGTGGCTCCCGCCAAGCAGGGCCACCAAGGTCTCCGGAGGAGTGGCTGGTGAGCTCGCCCGTCCTTGGAGTGTTGGCACCCGGCAGTCCCCAAATCCAGAAGCGGTGCCGTGTATACGTGCAGGTTCTGGTTCTTGTGTTCAGCAGAAGGTGATAGGGGTGGGAGTACAGAATCAGAGTGTTCCTTTACTCCAAACTTGGCGAGTGTTTAAAAATAGAATGAACATATCCTGGCTCTCTCCTGCTCCTGCTCCCTCGCTCTCCTTACCTCTCCTGTTATCCTTGAAAACACAAAGGTTTGAGTAGGAATATGCTTAGCCCTCAGAAAGAAGTTTAAATTCATGCTAAAGAGTCTTGAACTTCTTGTAAGACCATTTTTGCTGTTTTTGGTAAAAGGGAAGGGATGAAATTTGCTTTCAGCTTGACTTTTGCAGAGCCAGAGTTTCTCCTGGCCGGCCAAATGAGAGTGCTCTGGGGATGAACGTGTTGGACTGTGAGAATGCTTTTGGTGCCTTTTCAGTCTACCCATTTAAAAATAACTCAGTCCATCTCTTAGATTTGAGAATCAGTAACAACACGAAGGCAGATAGTGGAAAAATCGCCACACAGACTTGGGGAAATGGTGAGTAGGGGGAAGTGCCTCTCCAAGCACTGTTTCTGGTAGTATGAATTTTCAGTTTGCCCAGATACAGGGAGAGGGAAGAGGGATCTCTGGGGACTCGTCCTTCAACTGTTTCAACTCCAGGCTTGGGACTGTGCTGGGGCCACGGGAGGACTCGTTGCTGTGGCCAGCTGTCAACTTGTTTCCAGCTTGCTTCTCCAGGCCTTTTGGTCTGGAGGAGGTTTAGCTTTGTGCTCCTGTGGCAGTGGCTCTCCCTGCACTCTGTAGGACTCTTCCTAGTGGGTGACATCAGGGGAAGTGGCTGCATGTGAATAGTACCAAGCTCTAAGCAGCCCTATGTAAGTTGGAGAGTTTCTCCTTACTTTCCTGCTTTTTTCACTTTTCATTTATAGAGCTTGGAGGTTCATCTTTGATGAAGGCAAGTGGTCCAATGGAGCACTTGCCCTCCTCTTTCTGTAGCACCTCTCAGTCAAGCAGTAGCGTGCTTGGTTCTAGGTATGGAGTGATGAGCATGAAAGGGCCTGATTCTTGTCCTTATGGAAATTGAGACATTACTTGAATAATTACCTGACTACATATTAGTTGCTCTGAAAGAAAGGTGTATAGTACTCAGGGA
>NW_007085798.1:0-1135 GCF_000164805.1 Carlito syrichta
GAAAGAACAGAATACACATTCTCTCATCACCGCATGGAACGTATTCTAAGACTGACCACATAATTGGCCATAAATCAAGCATAAGCAAATTTAAAAGAACCGAAATTCTACCATGCACCTTCTTGGACCACAATGAAATAAAAACAAACATTGACACCAACAAAGCCCCCCCATAACACACAAAAACATGGACACTAAACAGCATGATGCTAAACAACTCCTGGGTCAATGATGAAATCAAAATAGAGATCGAATGATACCTGGAACTAAATGAAAATGAAGAAACATCTTACCAAAATCTCTGGGATGCCTTAAAAGCTGTAATAAGAGGGGAATTTATATCCCTACAAACACACATGAGGAAAATGGAAGGAACAGAAATTGACAACCTAACAAGCCACCTAAAGAAGCTGGAAAAGCAAGACCACAAAAACCCTAATTTCAGCAGAAGAATCCAGATCACCAAAATAAAAGCCCAAATCCAGGACATAGAAGACAAAAAGATAATACAAAAAAATCAATGAAACAAAAAGCTGGTTCTTCGAAAGGGTAAACAAGATTGATGGTCCCCTAGCTAGACTGACCAAGAAAAAACGAGAAAAAAACTAAATAAGCATAATCAGAAATACAAAAGATGAAGTCACATCTGACCCTGAAGAAATACAAAAGATCATTAGAGACTACTACGTACACTTGTATGGAAACAAACTTGAAAACCAGAAGGAAATGGAAGACTTTCTGACATCACACAACCTACCTAGGTTGGAACAAGAAGAAATTGAGACCCTAAATAAACCAATAACAATCAAGGAAATCGACCACGTAATAAGAAAACTTCCTACAAAAAAAAAGCCCTGGTACAGATGGCTTTCCAGCAGAATTCTACAAGACATTTAAGGAGGAGCTGATACCAATCCTACTGAAGGTATTCCAGGCGATTGAAAAAGATGGAACTCTCCCCAAATCATTTTACGAAGCCAACATCACATTGATATCCAAGCCAGGTAAAGATCCAACAAAGAAAGAGAACTACAGGCCAATATCTTTGATGAACATAGATGCTAAAATTCTCAACAAGATCCTAGCAAACCGGATTCAGCAATACATCTCAAAAATCATCCATCATGACCAAGTA
>NW_007085798.1:2618-4018 GCF_000164805.1 Carlito syrichta
CACAAACACATGAGAAATGCTCAACCTCACTAATCATCAGGGAGATGCAAATCAAAACCACACTGAGATACACCTAACTCCAGTCAGAATGGCAATTATCAACAACTCAAAAAATAACAGCTGCTGGAGAGGGTGTGGTGAAAAGGGAACACTTCTACACTGTTGGTGGGAGTGTAAACTAGTGCAACCTCTGTGGAAAGCAGTGTGGTGATTCCTAAAAGCTCTAAAAATTGACCTTCCATATGACCCTGCAATCCCCCTACTGGGAATATACCCTGAAGAACACAAATCACTCTATAAAAAAGATACCTGCACACGTATGTTTATCGCAGCATTGTTCACAATAGCAAGAACCTGGAAACAACCATGCTGCCCATCAAAAGAGGACTGGATTAAAAAAATGTGGTACATATACACGATGGAATACTACGCAGCCATAAAAAAGAACAAAATCATGAATTTCGCTGCAACCTGGATGGAACTAGAGTCTATAATACTGAGTGACCTCTCACAAAAACAAAAATCCGAATATCACATGTTCTCACTCATATAATGGACCTTGAACATCCAATGCAATACTATGAGAAAATGACGGATGATACTGCGAAACTATGGGGGGGAGGGGGATGGGATTAACAGTAGCAAATATCTGTCGGGGATGGGAAAACACTTCTTATCTACAGGGTGTCTGAATGAAACGTCATTGTACACCTAACCCTTAACTGTACCCCACAAAACCATAATAAAAAATACTGATTAATGAAAAAAAAAAATTAACTAAAAGAGTAAGCGTCTAGTAAACATTTTAAGTATATTGTTGCGGTATCTATAACCCCCTGCATTTTGTACAGCATAAAAGAGATCAGTGTATTCATAATTGTTGTTTGATTATTTATTGTAATTTTGTATTTTAAATGAGATCTATAAGCACAACAGTTTATTTCTGGAAAAAATCATGAAAAATATGAGTAGCAAGCATAATTGACTTTTAAAATTTATTAATTAAAAAAGATAGCAAGATCTCTAAACATATTTGAAACTTATGTTTTGTAATTACCTCAACTATAAGCAATAGAGGGTGAGTATTAAACCATAATCATAGAAAGTTGGTTGGTTTGTTTTCAATTCAAAATGTACTATCCAAATTAGTAAATTTATTCGTCACAAATCTTTTAAATGATGTTTTTGTAATTCCAAAAATCAAATCAAATTCTTTATTGTAGATTGATTATAATAACGTCCCAATTCAGTATTCTTAGCCTTTGATATGTCAATTTGCAGTTTTTTAAAAGAAAACATGGGATCTATTTTCCCAGTCTTTGAGATCAGGGTGGCTTTATGACTTATTGAACCAATAGAAAGCAGTGAAAGTAGAAGTGTGCCAGTTTCAAGTCTAGGTT
>NW_007085799.1:0-779 GCF_000164805.1 Carlito syrichta
GGTTTACGTCAGGTCAGTCAAGACGGCCGGAGTCTAAAGGGCGTCATTCAGTGCAAATCGCTAGCAACTTTGAAGTCCTTCAAAACTCTCATTCAAGACGTGTGTGGGCCGGGCTCGGCGGCTCAGCCTGTCATCCCACACCCCGGAAGGGTGAGGTGAGCGAATCGCCCGACCCCGCGGGTTCGAGACCCGCCCGGGCGCCTCGGCGACACCCTATCTCCACACACACACACACACACACACACACACACACACACACACACGCCAGGCACGGTAGCGCACGCCTGTAGTTCTCCCGCCCAGGGAACCCGGCGAGACCTCATCTCTACAATAAATCAAAAATAGCCGGGCGTGGTAGCACGTGCCCGTAGTTCCAGCTACTCGGAAGGCCGAGGCAAAAGGATCGCCAGAGCACGGCAGGTCAAGGCTGGGGTGGCCAGGAGTGTACCACTGCCCTCCAGCCCGGGTGACAGAGTGAGACTCCAACTCATTAAAAAAAAAAAAGAAGAAGAATCATCTCTAGGTGGGACCAGGCCCGGTGTCTCACACCGAGAGACCCAAGAGATTCAAAAAAGCGATACTCGCCGTAAAAGAAGCGTTCACCGTATCTCATCCCCGCCTCACGTTCGCAATATTGAAATCTCACCTCAGACCCCGTAGGACTAGGCACATCCCGTCGCCCGTAGCGACCGCGATCGTGAAGTCACACACGTCTTCAGCAGCGCGTGTACCCGGAACTCCCGTTAAGCTCCGTCCGCCCCAATCGCCGCGCCGACCTC
>NW_007085800.1:0-697 GCF_000164805.1 Carlito syrichta
AATGTACTCCATTTCTATTCCTTGCTGTGCATGCACATTTCCCATTCACTTGACAGAACAATTAAATTAGGCTTATCTGTTTTATTATATTTATAGCTGATTTTACAGCCCAGCTCATCATTAAAACTATCTCTATCTGAATTCACAGACTCAAACACCTTCCCAGTAGTCTTATTTTCATAAATTCACTTAGAACAAGCTTACATAAATTTTATATTTTATATACTGTCGTTAAACAAAATTTAAAGTTAACACCCAAAATAAAATTACATTTTCCGCTTACAACTTTACTAAAGATAATTTTCTGGATTCCTAAATTCCACCAGGCCCATGTTACCTCAATTGTTCAGAAACAATACAAGTATGTAAGCAAAGAAATACACAGGAAGAGATTCACTTTTATCTGTTGAATCCTACCTGAATGGGTCTCCCTTGACAACCAAATTTTATTGTTTCAGCTTTTCAAGAGAAAAGCAGCAGCAGCACAATGGACACAATCAGGGTGGTGGCCCCACATCTATTCAGCCATGTGCAGAGCTTCTTCAATCTATTTGCAACAAGGTTGCAGTAGTTCATGCTGGAAAACAGGGAGGAAGAAACAGGATTACTTTGGGGGTGCAATAGATTCCCCTGAGCATCGCCTCCTATATAACTGACTATAAACTAATCTTGTCCTGTGCTAAAGAAATAAATACAA
>NW_007085801.1:0-448 GCF_000164805.1 Carlito syrichta
GTGTTTAATAAGATTACTACAATTTGAGGTTTTACGTTTAGGTCTTTGATTCATTCAGAGTTGATGTTTGTGTATGGTGATAGGTAGGGGTTCTGTTTCAGTCTTCTGTATGTGGTCTGCCAGTTTTCCCAGCACCATTTACCAAATAAGTTCTTCTCTCCCCAGTGGCTATTAGGGAGACTTTGTCAAAGATGACTTAGTTGAGAAATTCAGGTTTTGCTTCCAGGATCTATAACCTGTTCCATTAGACTATATGCCTGTGCTTGTACCAATACCAGGCTGTTTTGAATATTGTAGACCTATAGTAAAATTTAAAGTCTGGAAGTGTGACACCTCCCACTTTGTTTCTTTTGCTAATGATTGTCTTGGCTATTCATGGTCATGTATGTTTTCATATGTATTTCTGTATTGCCATTTCCAGGTCTTAGAAAAATGACGTTGGTAATTT
>NW_007085802.1:0-749 GCF_000164805.1 Carlito syrichta
TCCCACTAAACTCAGCCTCCCAAAGGCACGGGATTACAGGCTGAGCCACCGAGGCCGGCTAGGGGTCCTGTTTTAATCTTGTGCATGTGGTCAGACTTTTCCCAGAACTATTTACTGAATATGTTCTCCATTCCGCAGTGGGCCTTGGAGGTTTTTTAAAGATGAGTTGGTTGAGAATTTGAGGATTTCACTCTTTCCTGATCCATTGGCCTATAGACCTATTTTTGTACCAATACCAGGCTGTTTGATTACTGTAAACTTATAGTAAATTTAAGGTCTGGAACAGCGATAACTCCTGCATTGTTTCTTTTGATAAGGATTCTTTTGGCTATTCATGATTGTTTAGGGTTTCATATGAATGCTTTACTGTAATTTCCAGTTCTGAGACAGTGATGTTACCTTAATAGTTATTTCAATGTATCTGTAGATACATTGAAATAACCATTAATCTTTTCAATTAAAAGATGTAAACATGTCAGGGAAACAAGCAGGTCCTATTGCCATTTGTGACATCAGCCTCAGAACTTAGACATCATAATGGGAGGGACCATGACTACTGAGCAATCCTTAGGTATCAAGGACTTGGTACACTGCTCTGCCAAATGCGGTAGACATGGTGGTTTCATTCCAAGAAGTGAGGGAAACAAGGTGTTCACACCTATCCAAAAACTTTTTCAGGGATAAGCGGGCCATTCAAGATCCACTGAATAGCGCAGACTTCTCTTTATAAGCAGGATTTATTGAGATGA
>NW_007085803.1:0-540 GCF_000164805.1 Carlito syrichta
GGAATTACAGGCTGAGCCACCGAGCCCGGCTTAGAAAATATTTTCAAAGGATATACAGTCAAAACGTTAGTTAGAGTGTAGAATTTTTAAAGTTTTCATGCAAAACAATAAGAAAAACCACAAATAAGTAAACAAGATATACACAGAAGAGCAAGACCAGATACATAATAAACATCTGAAAGGAGGTTCAACTTCCAGTTATCAGAGAAAAATGAATTTAAGCAAGGTACCTTCATACCCTTTTTAAAACCACTGACATAAAACATCTGAAAATTAAAACTGTTGGTGGGAAAGTACACAAATAAAACTGACTTATGCTGCCACTGGGAGTGTAGACAGGTTCATCCACTTTGAAGAGCAATTTGGCATCATCTAATATTTTTTTAGCATGTTCACTTCTAGTTCTATTGTCTAGCCAGTTGTCTCAAAATGTTGACCATGTACTGACAGCATCTGCATACCTCGGAGCTTGTTAGATCAAAGAATCTCCGACCTTCCTCCAGTCCTACTGATTTTGTATTTTCCCAGATCCCCAGATGA
>NW_007085804.1:0-1229 GCF_000164805.1 Carlito syrichta
ACGTGGGTTCAGGCAATCCATTCACCCCAGCCTGGGATTGCAGGCTGAGCCACCAAGCCCATCCTGAAAGTCTAGTTTTAGTTATTTTTGAAAATATAAGATTCCTTTAGTCCTAATAGATGCAAGACACACTGTGCAAATATCAAATATTTTTTTCTATGTGGTATAGGATAGTTGAAGAGGAAAGTGCAGTAGTATCACTGTGGTACATGCAAAACATTAAGAGTTTCTGAGGAACATGGACCAGGATACTTCATAGGAGGACCAACATCTGTGTTAACTTTAAAGAGAATTAAAATCAAATAACATTCTGAGTGAAGGAAACCAAGAACACAAGCTGGCAAGGTTTGTGTTCTTTGATTTATGTTCCAGGAACTAAGCCTACATTTTCCTTGTCTTCCCTGATGTTTTAGTTGCATTTCTATGGATAGCCAAGGCGTGCCAAGTCTGGTCCGGAACCTGCTCATCCTAAATGATTGCCTTGCTTAGCATAGATGTTAAGATACGCATAGTTTAGTCATTGATACTTACTCTGCTTGTGTGATTTAACTCAGATATTAACATATCCTGCCTGTATGGTTTTGCCTTCCTTTGTGAGAAATTTGTCCTATACAAGAGGCGTGGGGTAAAACTGAAAAGTTCTCTCTCTTTCTCTTTCTCTCTCTCAGCTACCTGGGAGAGAACCTTCCCAATCCTGCTGTTTCTCTGTCTCTTTTTTTCTCATTCTCTCCCCTCAACTCAGACCCTGATCAGCAGAGACTGGACCTCCGCATCTGAGCACAGGCTGCTATTCTTGTACAAAAATGTGATAGAGCAGTGTGAAAAATGTGTCCTGGACTTAATTCATAGCAGCTAGGAATTAAACTATCCAGGAAAGTGGAAGAGAACAGTGGCCAACAATGACCCCAGAAAAGGTAGCCTGATGACAGATTGTAAAGATCTTTTCATTGGAAAATTTCGTATTTATCCTCTATGTGATGCAGAGCCATGGAAGAGGCGATGTGATCAAATTTGAGTTTTTATGAATCAAGAAAAGGATGGATTATGTGATGAAATACTATAGCAAAAAAAGTATGGAGTAGAGCTTAATCAGTTGAGTAATGTAACACTATTTGGTCTTGGCTAGTGGCATTGGGAATACAGCAGATTGGGATAGCACAAACCATTAGAGTAAAATCTATAGATATTTGTATGCTACAGTAATAGTATATATTTTACCTTCTGCTATA